>NW_010324158.1:0-6627 GCF_000700745.2 Antrostomus carolinensis
AAAAACAAAAAACAAAGTGGTTTTTTTTTCTTCACGAGGCTCCTGTGTCCGTATCCCAGCTGCTGGCATCGATGGCTTCATCACCCTCTGGAAGGAGCAGCATGGAATCATGGAATCGTTTGGTTGGAAAAGACCTTTGAGATCATGGAGTCCAACCGTACCTGTCCACTGCTAAACCGGATCTCTGAGCACCTCATCTACCCGGCTTTTAAATCCCTCCAGGGACAGTGACTCAACCACCTCCCCATTCTAGTGCCTGAGAACCCTTCCAGTGAAATTTTTCCTGACCTCCAATCTAAACGCAGCCCCCTTCAGACCAGCTGTCACCACACAACACAGTAAAACACAAAAAAAGGCCTTTTTTTGTTTTGGTCCCCCGAGTCTCACAAGCCATTAAGAAATTGTTAATTTAGCCCACTCCCAAGTAACCTTCCAGAGGTGAGAGGTAAAGTGCTTGTTTTGATCACAATCTATTTGAGGGGGAAGCTCTTGATTTTGCAGATGGCAGCTGCTGCCCAACATTCAGGGCACAAGGAACAAGAGGCGGAAGAGTCTCCCTGGGGAGGAAGGAGATAGATTTGCTATTTCAATGCGATGAAGAGGTTCAAGTTTGCCTCTGGGCCATGGCTGCCATTCCCCCCCTTAGTAAGACTACAATACTGTTGATTTTGGACCAGAAAGTCACTTATATTAGGCTGATCATAGCTGCCAATTCTTTTACAATTCACTAATACCACCTAAAAATCCAACCAAGTTCTTTGAAATGAAGGACTGAAAGTCTGTTTAGTCATTCCTCAATGGATTCACTGTACCCTGGCACACAGAAAACCTCATTTTCCCCAAGCTTTGCCAAACCTTGGCTAACCTCCTGCTTCCCTCGCACGCGGGCACAGCTCAGACTGTTTTGCTCACATACAGCGGATCCACTTCAGGGACGGGTTTGTCCTCCAGCTCCTTTCTTCCAGCAGCAGCTCCTGGGTTTGCAGGGAGTACTCAACAGCTCTGCCCTGTCTTCTAGCGTTGCCTTAGGTGTGAAGGTTGCTCTCTAGTCAATTGGAATATCCTCTACAGAAGGCAAGATCAGTTTCACTTTACAACTGTGTCTTGGTTTTCAGCTGAGACAGAACTGATTTTCTTCTTAGTAGCTAGAATAGCACTGTGTTTCTGTTTCAGTGTGGGATTTGTTATGAGAAGATCATTGATAACATACTGGTATTTTCAATTGTCACTGAAACACAAGGGACTTTCCAACTTCCCCATGTTTTGCTGGTCTGCAGGTGCAAAAGACTGGGGGTGGGAATGATAAAATTAGCAGACCCAAACTGGCATTTGGATATGCCAATGGGATATTCCATATCATATAACGCCATGGTCAGCATATTAATGAGGGTGTCTTGGGCTCTCTCTCACTCTTCCAGAATTGTGGTTTTGGGATTGTTGCTCCTCTGGGATTGTTATCCAGGAATGGGGCTGGGCATTGGTCAGCAGGTGGCGAGCAACTGCACTGTGCATCACTCATTTGTATATTTTATTATTGCTATTATTACCATTATTATTTTAAGTTTTATTTTATTTCAAGTATTAAATTTTTCTTATCTCAACCTACGAGTCTCCTTACCCTTTACCCCTCCAAATCTCTCCCCTGTTCCCTGGGGGGAGGGAGAGACTGAGCGAGTGACTGCATGGTGTTTGGCTGCTGTCCAGCTTAAACCACCATAGTCTTT
This sequence comes from Antrostomus carolinensis, assembly GCF_000700745.2. NCBI lineage: Eukaryota > Metazoa > Chordata > Aves > Caprimulgiformes > Caprimulgidae > Antrostomus > Antrostomus carolinensis. The sequence continues at coordinate 1,725 of NW_010324158.1, forward strand.
TTTTTTTTTTTTTTAAGAGTTCAACATGGAGCTTGAGCACACAACACTGGGATTAAGATAAAGCCGAAGTAGCTCTGTCCCAGATGAAAACCAGGTCAAACTGCCAGATAAAACCATAGGGACAGACAGAGTTCAGTACCTTGCTAGGAAACACTCATTAAAAAACAGATTCTTTCTATCCAGCAATATTTTGCATGGGGAGAGGAGAAGGAATGCACAGTGGAGATGTGTATTATAATCAGATACAGTTTTAATAAAATGTACATAAGTTTACAACTCGAGCATTTCTTCATAATGATTACCAGAAACACAGATGATCACACCCGGAGTGCAAAACTTGACTCCATCAAATCTGTAAGTCAGAGGTACTTCCAAGACCGCTAAGAATTACCTTATTAACAGCACGGTGCAAACAAAACACTGCCCTTAGGACACAAGTCACAGATTGTTTGTCAGTTAGTGGAGACCACGGACGTGGAAGCTCCGGCTTCCTGATCTATGCAGAAAAAAGGGAGTTTCTTTCACTGCTGACTCGGCGTGTAGTGATGCTCTACCAGCTGCATCCTACATCAGAGCTCCCAGCCTTGAACAAGCACCCTGCCCTCCCCACCCCTGCGAGGAATTATCCCTTTGGAGGGGAGGGATCAGGGAACTGTGGATCATCATCAGCCCTCTAACTTCACAGAGGAGTATTTCTAGGTGTGTGTAACGGTATAAATATCCTACCTACAATGGAAAATACAGGCCGTGGCTTATTTTTAGAAACACTAACACAGCTGATCAGGTTTCCGGAATGTGTTTCAGAACTGGAACAAGATTTCACTGTCAAGATACTACTGTAAAAATGCTTTGGAGTCTTTTGGTGTACTGAAAGGCCTTGATTTAACACCACGAGGACCAAAAAAAAAAAAAAAACCCCAACAAAAAACCAAAAAACAAACCCACCTACAAAAATTCAACTCCCCAACACAAGAGTCTTTGGTGGAAGCTGAGTTAAAGTAACCAATTACCACTTTGGAGTGATTGAAAGTTCAGCAATTAAGCAGATCTTGCACAGTCTTGCTTAAGTCCCACTGAAGACATGCTTCAGGCGCTGTGTGTCATGATTGCTTACGTGGGTTTGCTGTTAGGAGCTTAATATCACCTGTGTGCTTCATGCATAGTGCGCATTACAGGCTGAGTTGGCGCTGGCTTCGAGAGACTAAGATTGTAAACGTAACACCACGTATGACTAGTGCTGAGCTGGCTGGAAGGGAGAGGAGATACAGGGAAAGTCCCAAAAATACTGCGGCCGGCTGTGGGAAGCACAGGTTAACCCAGGGCGGCTGGTCCTGTTATGTGCACTGTACAAACATCGTGGCAGTGAGGCACAGAGAGCCAAGCTTTTTTTTTTTTTACATGCAGAAACTGTGATTAATCACTTTGAGGAGAGACTTTAAGTGCATTCAAGTGGAAGTTGGCAATGGGTAAGAACCAGTCCCTTTTGCAACACGAATCTAAGATTGTCACAGGACTGCAGCGATAACTGCAGCCCTCCAGCTCTGCATGAGGAGCCAGGGCAGTTAACAGAATTTACTACAGCTTTAAAAAAAGATGAAACCAGTGGTTCTGCTCAGAAAACTGACTTCAAAATGCTGCATTGAGACCATACCGGTCTTATCACCACTGGTGTAGCAAAAAAACCAATTATCATTATTCTTCCACATTCATTAAGAACAGTAAGCTTCAGAGACTTATGAAATGAAATTTCCACTTAAAATTCATCACGCTGAAGCTGCAGTTCTGGCAGTGCAGGATTAGGAGGAATACAGACTGGAAATGAGAAGGATATCAGACTAACTAGCATTGAAATTCAGTTTTCTGCCCATGACCAAAAGTCCCATTACTTCATAGGTCATATGCAGAGATTCAAACAAGCTGCCTCCACTCCCCAGAAGAGATTTAAAACCATTAAATGGTTTATAACAGCACTGGATATGTGCTGGCAGGATCATTAGCTTCTAGGGCACGGTTAGCTCGCTTTTTGTGTAAAGTGCTTGAAGAACATAAAAGCTGACAAAAATGCTAGCTGGAAATTCAGGCTGACCTGACCTGAATCAGGGCTGTAAACAAGCCTGCACACCTCACCGCGCCTCGGCGCATTTTCCCTTTCTCCCTTGGCTGGCAGTGCAGGATGGGTAACAAGGTCTGAACCACACACAGCTCATCTCTGCCTTGCCAGCACCAACACACACGTGAGAGGCAAGGGGCTCCGGTCTGAGCGTGAAGGAGAACGAGCTAATGCTAATCCAGCACTAGCTAAGTGAGACCTGGATGTGGCATTGAGAGAAGTTTCACAGAATTATCCAAAATTTTTCTAAGGAAAAAATAAGGAAAGGAAGGAGAACCAGAATCCAGTTAGCAGAGGTAATACCTTGAACCGACTTCTTATTTATAGACTGTACCTGCTTGCTCTAGTGAAGCATCTTCCCTGTTGCACAGATTCATCCCTGTACCAACAAGGCCTGACCTCCCTTCCAGCAGCTTCCCAAGCAAATTTAACAGCTCGCGGTCAAATTCACCCTCCTGGCTGTGTGCACTGCCATGACGCAGGCTGTGTGTTGAAACAAATCCGGGCCCTCGCCCTCAGTCTCCTTGGTATCCCCTGAATTCACAGTTCACTATCGCAGTCATTCTCGGCATCTCTCACTGATCCAATCCAGCAACAACGACTTGGGGGGGTATGTATTTAATGCAAAACCAACAACTGCCTGTTGGGTATATATTTAAACAGAAAATGACAATTTTCTTTGCTGAAGAAAAATCTCAAGGGAAACCTAGACATTTCTCTACAGTACTTCTGCTTTCAAGAGGTGGTGATGGAGGACAGAAAAAACCCTAAACCACCAGTCTGTATCAATGCTACTTAACTCTGAGTGTAACAGAGCAGGGTAGAAGGTTCCCAGCTCCACACAACACATGACCTGGGCTTGGCAAGTTACTATTTGCCAGGAACTGGGCTGTCTGAGCCAATGTAGCCACCCTGCTTTCCCGTATTCTCCCTCCCCACCCCAGGGCTTGAAGAGCTCAGTCCAAGCTTCCCCCTCTCCCTTCCAGGCAATCCCCATGCCAACCACATCCAGCAGAACATCTGGCTCATCTCTTGCAACTGGACATATTTTGGAGGGGAACTGAATTCTGGGAGTGGAAACGAAACATGGAGTAGTCAGTAATTCCTATTTGCAGATGCTTCACTAGTCAGCTCCTGGCATTGAGTTTTTCCATCCATCCTCCCTGTGTGCTGCTGGGCTTAAATCAGCAGCAGATCAGCCCCAGACTATGCAATGTTCTGCTTTGTTTAAGCAGCCTTCATATGCATCTTTAATATACCTGTTGCATTCCTTTAATGCTCATTATATGGACATCAGACAAAGCTATGTAGTGGAGACAGTGTCAGGTGTTTTTCCCTGGCAAAACTGAAGTTTATTTTCGGCTGCAGAAGGTCTCCTGGGTGTGACTCCAGCGAGTTAGGAGGAGTCACAGCTGATCCTTCCCTCTCTTAGCGTGACAGTCCTTGCAATACTTTCTCTCGGAGTACAAGCACATCAGAAAGCAAGCAGGGCAGGAACCTGCTCTGCATGCGACCAGCTGTGATCTCAGCAACCTACCCATTGCTCCAACAATTCCTCTGCAAATGCCCAAAGAACTCCAAGCCACTCATGGGAGATTCCCAAAGGCAAAATGTATCCTTTACCCTCCGCACAAGGCTCGAGCCCACTCGATAATGAGCAAACTCACCTGGGAAATGGGCACTGTGAGGCTTTTGAGATGCAGCCAGATGCTACTGGAGTCAATGGGGATTTTTTTTCCGTAGATGTCAAGTCCTTAAAAATAAAACCACCAAGTTTATTTCTCAGGAGACATTCTGTAGCACCAACTGCAGGAGGAAGGATTACTGCACCACAAAGGTTCATCAGCAACTGGGAGTCCCTATAACTGGGTATTTTGAACACCAGTCCACATTTACAAGTAGCCTTTGTGGGCCAGATATAGCACATCCAAGACAAGTTATGCAACCAGGCATTTTGCAAAACATGGGAGGTCTTCTATCTCTTATATTACTGAAAAGAGAAGGGAGCAAAGTCTGCTTTCTTTCTGCCCAGCTGCCAGCCCGGGCGATTATTCCTCCAAACACTGTATTGGGATTCACTACATCAACGACTGCACAAACAATAAGAAACTGTCTTTCTGTTTGGGAATAAGGTAGAAAGCACAGTATTTTTGAAGTAGAGCAAAGGAGTGTGAAAGGATTTTGTTTAGGTTCATCCTTAATCAACAGGAAAACAAAAAGGCAAAATTTACAAATATAAAGTCAAGTTCTCTGCTAGTATAAATCACTCTAACCGGATTGCAGCCAATGCTGAATTACACCAAATGAGGTATGTAGGTCAGGACATCTACTGAGTTGTTTGCAGAATAATTTTTTCTGTAAGGCCTATTTTTAATACTGTAAAAATGCACGGCTCTTTCCTTCACAACACCATAAGCAAATTTCTGTGTCCTACACTTTGGCATAAACCAGACAGGAAATACGCAAAAGCTTTGCCTGATAATTCAATTTTCCAAACAGGAGCAAAATTAACAGCCTGACAGATTGCTTTGCTGAAGTTCACACATCTCAGAGTTTGCAAGACAAGCGACTGAAGGCACTGTGAGTCCTTCCACTGACTCCTCGAGGCTCTGGCACAGACCTCCCAGGCAGAAGCACTTCCACGCGTTACACGCCACAGCAAGCAAAGAAATGCTGTGTGCGCGATGCCGCGGCTCCACTCACGTCAGCGCTGCACAAACCTGGTACCAGCCCTTGCTCGGTGGGCACTGAACCTACAAACACACGCAGCAGAATCACTCTGGAGCCATCGCT
>NW_010324158.1:6637-6983 GCF_000700745.2 Antrostomus carolinensis
AGCTTGCTCTCTTCCACGAGTCCCCACTGTTAGGAAAGAATTCGCAATAACCCTTTAACCTGTGAAATCACTTCCTTTCCAGAGCACTAGCAAGTCCCGCTTGACTTGCTCTGTAATTAATAAACCTTTCTATTCATCTTATAATGCATTTCCCCAGCCAGGACCAGAAAATATGGAATATTACTGGTTTGGAAAAGCATTTTAAAAATAAATGGTGGGGGAAGACAGTGAGAGGAGGAAGGTAAGAAGCAACTGAAAAGGATATGAAGATCCTGAGAGCCAGGCATTCAGACTAACTAACATAACTTAAAATGATTCAACTATATATCACTGCAAATATTCTGAC
>NW_010324159.1:0-2427 GCF_000700745.2 Antrostomus carolinensis
TATATAATTCTACAAACCAAAAGTGCACATTCTGGTATATGCATGTGTAAAGATTTGGAATTTAAAAAAAGAAAAAATAATAAAAATTGAAAAAACTCTGGCAGGGGATTGGGTGAAGTGCATATTTCCTTTCAGATGTATTTCCTTGCAGCCAGATGTTCTAATTGAGTCTTCAGTTCACATAGGGTTAGGAAAATCTGCTGCAAATAAACTGGAGTTTTCCCCATGATTTACCACCTAGTGGAGACGAGAGTGCGTGTACACATGTGGATGTATATGTGCACAGCTGTCTGACTGAAACCAGCTTTCCTGAACGCTATAAACTTTCATTTTTAAGGCAGTAGCTGGAGTACATAATATAGTGATGATAATGTAGAAAAGCATCACCACATCTTCAAGTCCTCCAAAACACGAAGTTACTACAGGTTATTTTACATAATTTCTAATTACAACAAGATGCTCTACAGTTTGCTTGGAGATGTTTTAAGTACCATATGAACTACAGTAGCTTGCAGGAGCCTCAACTTGGCCATGAATTCTGTAGTGCTCTACATTGTACAACTACAAACAGACCATTCCCTGTCACTCTGGTAATAAATCATTATTCTTAAGGAAAAGCATTTTAAAATTCCATTTCTAATACCTAATAATCAAGGATAGGCACAGGTACCTTGCCAATTCAACCTTAATTTACCTGAGTGTAGTCAGATGTGATCTCAAAGGATGCATAAAACCATGAAAAGAAAAATTGAACGTGCATTCTGCAATAGAAAATTCCATACACCAGCAGAACACCAGGTTAAAATAATATTCTAACCATACAAGATCAGCAAAGAGAAATACAACATTTTGAGAATAAAATTATCTACCTTAACAAATAAAAATGACTTCAACTCCCTGCTTGCAATTTTTGACACTCTTTTTCTCTTCAAATACCCATAAAGATCAAAAAACGTAGGTGTGGATAATTCATTACCATTGGAGAGCAGCCACAGCTTTATCACACAGAAACCCTTAAATTCTCTTAAAAAAAAAATTCCAAGTGGATTCACATCTGCACAGAAAGTACTTCCTACACCACTTGTGTCTGGTTTGTCTTGTTCATGTACTACAAATTATTTATTGTAGCTCTGCATCAAAACTATATGCAGTTACCAGACCTTGTAAATCTTCCACGTTCCATTACTTTTCCTCACAGATGTTCTAGAAGCTAAAGACCTACAGTACAATATTTAAAAATTTAATACGATAATTTTGAAATTCCAGAATTTACTTTTACCTTTTGGCTTATCTCCCTTGTTTCCAACAGCACTGTAAACCAAATAACCTCACCAGGAAGCAACACACTGCACTTGTTAAAGTTTTTAATGTGAATAATAATTTTAATTTATGTAATACTATTCATCAGAAAAAGAGCACTTTTTTTCCTATGGTTAGAAATACAGGTTCACAAATACTCATAATGGAGAGGAAAAAAAAAAAATTATATATCTTAGAGACTAAGATATCAGACCGAGACAATCAGCTCAGATATTTTACCTGTGAGATTATGTCTGTATGTCGTGAATACAAAAAAAAAAAACCTACTAATAAGTAGTAAGGAAATTAAAACACCCCACTATAAGATGAAATTAGAGAAATAATTTTTTTCCAGTGGGAAAATGGAGGGTACTTGCATTGTCTGACTATGCAGCCAACACAGTTGTCTAAGCAACTGCAGAGAGCCATATCAATGTCAGAGTGAGACACTCCTCCAAAGCAACTTAAAATACATAACTTACCAGCACACCTAACTTATTTTCCTCTCACAATTTAAGCTGACTGCTAAAGTGCAGTTTATGCATAGAGTAATTTATTTCTGCTTTGAATTACACTGCAGATTCTCCCTCTTTTTACTGACTAACTGCTTACAGGACCTAGGGAGACTAAGATTCCATGCTACTCTATTTTTCCTTGGCCACAGCATGGGTAAAATGTGCATCTACAAAAGTCTTTCCAATGATTGATTTTTCATTTGCTCTAATAGGATCGTACACATAAAAATAATAATAAAAAGGGCAACAAACCAAAATACTACAAAGATTATGTAATTATCACCTTGGGGATAGGAGAAAGAATGAGCCAGGCATGACAGATCTGAGCTGCATCACTTAGTATCTAGCTGCCAGGCTCCTGGACACTAAAATGGTGAAAGAAGCCTAACAGAATATGACTGGAAAGGTAATGGAAAGCAGACATGAACCTCTGATTGATGGGTAGCTAAAACACTAAATTCAGACTTCAGAAAGGATGAAGAATCCTTAATTCTTCATTGAAATGGTGCTGAAAGAACAGTGTCAAACTCAATTCGCAGTTAGCATTTTAGCTAATTGCACGCATTTAAAATTACTACTACTGTGGGGGGAAAATTGAAATTAAATTTGTGTA
>NW_010324159.1:2463-8621 GCF_000700745.2 Antrostomus carolinensis
AGGAAAATTATGTGGCTTCTGGGAAGCACTGAAAGCATTGATCCCAAATAACTTACCATTGATGCGTAAAAGACTATACATATTTTATAGTTCCATAGAGTATTACTTTGTCTTCAGTGAGAGAAGAGGTATGGTCCTTAACACCACCACAGGAAGACCCACACATCCTGCTATAATAAGCAGATTACAAAGAGTGAATGCAGCAGAGCTTGAGCCTTTTCTGCATCGGACTATGCATTTATGCAAAATTATGTAGGGAATCTTACTACCTCTATCAAGACAAGTGAAATCATATTTTCCTGTTCAGATGACAGTGGCTGCATCCACACAGGCAAATAGTGTGGTACAGTAGGAGCAGAATTGCAAAGAAAAAACTAAGCACTGAAGACTCAATATTGACACAACATACATTTTGAGAGATTTTACCTCAAATTCTCTACATTCTCTAGAAATTCAATACAATTGACTGAATGGTCATTAGCGGTTAGATGCACAAGATGGACTTATGGAGCAGTTCTCGTACTTGGAACCTATTTGCATTTCAGTCCAGGTCAGAAGCAAATTTTCCAATTGCCTCCTCTTACTGTGCTTCAGTTCACCCTGCAAACGACCATGGGACACACAGAGTGGATTCCTATCAAGTTAAACTAATCAAACTGTCCTGCTATAAAGATCTACTGCTCCCACTGGGCCACACTACTTGGTTAATACAGTCACAGCCAGTATGCTTGCCTTAGGCTAGCACTACTTTCTCTAAATGGCACTAAGAGTTATAAAAGAAAAGATGAAATCAAGAGGAATAAAACTGAACTACAGCCAACATCAAGCAACCCTAACTGTTTCAGTATGAAAAGCTACTTCTACAGATTAGATCCATTCTGATGTTTAAAACAATGCTATGCAACATGCAAGAAAGAGCCTGTGGAGAAGAACATGAACATGACTAGCAACTTAAAAAAAAACCAAAACAACTAAACTTTTCTAGTTAATGACTTCTGGGGTAGAAAGAAGACATATTTCAGCTGCACTGTTTTACTGCAGAACCAAGTTGATGACAAAGGTTTTCAAGGGAAAATATAATTAGCACTGACTCAAAAGGCAAAGCAATTTCTGCTTTCCTCCCACCAAGTAGGCAATAGCTTTGAAGCTGTGTTTAGGCTTTAATAAAGCCTAAAGTTCCCAATCTGAACTTTATAATGAAAATACACCAATGAAGTTAAAATTAGGGAATAATACATTCTTGAACACAAGGAAAAAATCTGGTTGGATCTAACAAGCTCCCTTTAAGAGATATTCAACTGTCTTTTCACAGTGGCTGGTCCCATTCTTCAGGCTTCTCACTGACTTCCATTCATCTTTTCCAAAACCATGCTAAAATGTGTGAGAAGAGAGATCACCTTCCAACCTTGCAAGTGTGAGCTTTTTAAAAAAAAAATCTACTATTAAGCTTCTACTCCCACTTATAGCCCTCTTCTCACTTTTGAGGCACTAGGAATAAACCCAGCCAAAACAAACAGACCTCCCATTTTTTAAGCAGGAGCTGTGTAAATCATATTTTAGTGTCAAACTTAATTAGCATTCACATTGGGCAAAATAGCTGTCATCATCTCTTCTGCCCCAATGTTTAATAATTTTACCAATGATCTGGATGAGAGGATTGAGTGCATCCTCAGTAAGTTTGCAGATGACACCAAGCTGGGGGGGAGTGTTGATCTACTTCAGGGTAGCGAGGCTCTCTAGAGGGATCTGACAGGCTGGATCAATGGGCCGAGGCCAACTGTATGAGGTTTAATAAGGCTGTGTGCCAGGTCCTGCACTTGGGTCACAACAACCCCATGCAATCCTACAGGCTTGGGGAAGAGTAGCTGGAAAGCTGCCCAGCAGAAAAGGATCTGAGAGTGCTGGTCAACAGCTGGCTGAACATGATCCAGCAGTGTGCCCAGGTGGTCAAGGAGGACAATAGCATCCTGGATAGATCAAAAATAGTGGCCAGCAGGATTGATCATTCCCCTGTACTCAGTACTGGTGAGGCCGCACCTCTAGTCCTGTGTTCAGTTCTGGGCCCCTCACTACAAGAAAGCCATTGAGTTGCTGGAGTGTGTCCAAAGAGCAACAAAGCTGGTGAAGGGTCTAGAGAAGTCTTATGAGGAGCATTTGAGGGAACTGGAGTTGTTTAGTCTGCAGTAGAAAAGGCTGAGGGGAGAACTCGCTCTCTACAACTCCCTGAAAGGAGGTTGTAGCGATTGCATGTCAGTCTCTTCTCCCAAGTAATAAGCAACAGGACAAGAGGAAATGGCCTCAAATTGCACCAGGGGAGGTTTAGACTGGATATTAGGAAAAAAAATTTTCACCAAAAGGGTTGTCAAGCACCAGAACACCTGTCAAGCTGCCCAGGGAAATGGTTGAGTCACCATCCCTGGAGGTATTTAAAAGGCATGTAGCTGTGGTGCTTAGGGACACAGTTTAGCAATAGACTTGGCAGTGAGAGGTTAACAGTTGGACTCAATAATCATAAAGGTCTTTTCCAACCTAAAGGACTATGATTCCATGAATGTCACCAAGTAAACTATGGAGCAAAAGGTCTTCCTTAGAGGACACAATGTTGTAATTACTATCAGCTACAATTTGTAAGTTGCATACAGTTTTCCAAGCCAAAGTGATGACATACAAGGACTAAAATCACTGATTACTTAGAACCAGGTCTTTCTGAAAATGTAAGATCTTACACTATCATTGATGTTACTTACTCGAGTACATCCATCCTAATCCTTCCTCTACTCAGGTCTTCAAGAAATTGTGTCAGTATTTGAATGTCCATAAGAAATATATTGATAAAAGGAGTATATTGATGGTGAAAGCAAGTTGTTATGAAGCACAAAAATCAGTATCTTACAGTTCTTTTCAATATTTTTCACTTCTGTTCACATCCTGGTGCTGTTAAAATTATAACAAAGAACTACCTTTGTCAACTGATAAAGTAGATAGCATAACAGTCATGGATCTTAAGAAATACCTGCTAGGGAAAGTGAATCCTTCAGGGGAATGTTTGCTTTTCTTCCTGTCAGTAAACAGAACCACTTAACTTTTGTTCTGTTTGTTTGGGGGTTTTTTTTGGTTGGTGATTTTTTGTTGTTGTTGGGGGTTTTTTGTTTGGTTTGTTTTGTTTTTCCCCCTTAGATAACTTCAAATGTCACTGGTTAATTCTTGGCAGACAGTGCAAGTACATTTTTAGTGACATTCTAAAGTACTTAAATGAAAATTTCAAGCATTCATGATTCAGAAACCTCAATTCCCTAGATACGCATTTCAACACCAAAATATGTACCCTATGTTATTTTTACATAACTTTAAATCTTCATTTTTTTTTCCATTAATCTATTAAAAAAGAAAAAAAAAAGAAGATTACACAAAAGGATTTTTTTAAATTGTCTTTATAACTGGAAGAATGCAGAATGATACAAGCTTATGGAAAGAGCTTCCCTGAGATCATGGCAGTGTCTTGCATTGTTACTCATTCTGAACCTGGAATTTTTTACTTTTACAATAAATGCACCATTTTAGAAAAAAAAGATTCTACAGTTCCCAGTCCCCTCACACCTTGCAACAATAACTGGACTGAGCAAATTAAGCTTGACCACCACTGAGCAACGATGTGCAGCTTTTAATTAGATAGCATCGGGCTGATGGCTACAGGCCTTCTGGATAGATCATATTTATTATGCCATTCAACCTTTAGAATATTGAACAGTTTTCTGAAACAGAATAGCATCTAAAATCATCTTAGATTTATAAAGAGCATTTTACCCTAAAGGTTCCTATAGTGTTTTAGGGACTTCATAGGGAAAGCAAATAATCATCTGAAAGAGGAGAACCAGTGGACTCATCAAAATGCAAATAACAAATGAGAGTAAGGTACAAAGTAAGGCAGTTCTGTTTCCACATTTCCTGAAACTGTACCAGATGGCCCAGTGCTTGCCTTTCATTAACTAGTGTGCTGGGATAAAGCTGTGTTAATTAAATCACTAAACTACCACTAATTCTCTGTTATTTACTAATTCAACAAATTTAATTTTTTTGTTTCGTTCAATACAGCAAATTCTAATTAAGTCTTGTAAAGTTGAAAGGATCAATAATTAAATAAAATGGATGAATTATAATATGCAGTTGTCTGTTATAACATTAGCAACAAAATGCAAGTTCAAGGCACAAACCAGCTTATATGGAAGGAAAATTTTGCACTAAAAAGACCCCAAAGAACAAAATATTCAAGCTAGAACTTTATAATACACTTGCTAGAGCATTACAAACACTGTCAACACACTAATCACAATGTAGGGTGTTTACCACCCTTCTGTGCAGTTTCTCTCTGAGCTAACCTCACAAATGGCACAGAATCTGACTTTGGGGTCCCCCAAGTTACAGAGCTCCAGCTTCCCTGTATCAGCCAGAGGTAAATATACAGTACCCCAAGTCATAAAGAGCAGATCTCATCTCTGCTCAGGTTTCCTTCACCACAAAATCTTTCAGAAAAGTAGCTAGAGTGCCAGGCAGTCTTGTTACCTTTTCCTCCCACATGGCCTTCTGGGGCAAACAGCCATCTGAGTAAGCCACAACAAGCCACCAGCTGTCCTAATTGTTCCCAGCAGGACTAGCAATTCAGAGTCTTATCTGAGTGTTTCTCTTCATTTCGCTCTCCACATGCAACAAGCAATCCTGGGAGTGCAGAACATTATTTATTAGGAGCTGTTCCTTCACTCAGCCATAGTCAGTCAAGAAGTCCTTCCTTTATCTAATGCTCTAAAATTTGAGAACCAGCAGAAAAATCAGTCCATAAAATAATCAAAGTTACTCTGTTCTCTTTCCCACACAAGGCCTCAGGCAACGTTCTGGGTCCCTGCTGAGGAGGTACACCAGCACTAGGACAACAAAGTTCCAGCCCAGCAGGCACACAAAATCCTAGAGTCTAGAGTGAGGAGCGTGAAGCAGGCAAGGACTGTTCCTATTCCAGAAGGGCTAGTTCACACTGCTCAGTTAAAAAAGTAACACATCATAGTTGAGGGTCCATGTTTAAGGCAGGTATTAAAATCCCTCAAACAAGCAAACAAAAACCTTATTCTAGTTGGAGTGCCACCCTACTTCATAGCATATGAAATCATCTAATGAAAATATTTGTGAATTAACAAGAAATCCCAGGAAATTTTTCATCACTCCATACTTAGTTTTGAAGGAAGAGAAATGTGCAGAAAATTGATACTTCAAGGGGGGAAAAAAAAACAAAAACCAAAACAAACAGAATAAAAAATTTTAACAATTACAACTGACACTTAGTGTTTGCATTCCAGCTCCATTCATAGCCAGTATCCTTTTCCTGTGTTCACCATGCATGGGAAAACATCCTACCACTAAAATGTCTTTAAGAATGACAAATACATCAAACCAGTATAGGCCAAACCAAATTTACCACCAGTACAAAAACATCTTCTGTCAGGAGACAGAAAACATTGTTAGTTAAAGAAACTTACCTATGAATCTATTTTTCTAAAGACCGGACTGTACTGTAGACTGTTGAGTGGATAGTGGGCATAGTACCCAGGGTTAATTATCAATGTTTCTCTAGAGAAGAGAGATTATTAGCAGCACAGAAAATGGATAACTATTTCCTTAGGCAACAGCTGTGGTGCTAATACTCTTAAAAGTTTGGCAAATAAGGCTCCATCAAATATTCATGCCAAATGTTCATCTGTGTGTATGACAGGTATAACTAACCTGTCCAGTTTTTAATCCTTTCCATATTTATATTTATGATTCTTAATTGTGTCGTTGCTTGATACACTCACCCATGAATTAAGTTAGTGCCAAAGACCTAGAAGCTGAACCTGTTCATTTGCATTCTAATAACAAGTTGTTATTTAACTCCTAAGAAATTGTGAGATTCTAGGATATGTATTTACTCAGTTTTGTTACCGTGGCTTTTCTTAAAAAGATATATATAGGACACATTGGCACTATTTTTCTTCTGAAGCATAAGTGAAAGGAAATACAAGAACAAGCATCTGAATTACATAAAAGGATTTCTTTGGATGGTTTCCCAAGTGATTGGTTCAAGAATTTGAGTTGCCAGAGAAACCTCTGAGGCACATAGCCTGCTCATGCAGATG
>NW_010324159.1:8649-41081 GCF_000700745.2 Antrostomus carolinensis
AGCACATGGCATTTCTTCCTCCATCCTTCTGAAACTCTGCTTAGAAAGCACAGTTCTAAACTCCAGGTGTGGACTGAGAATGCTCAAACACTGATTAAATATCTAATCTCATTCTTTTTGCTTTCAAGGGCAAAACATCAGCCTGTCCTCCCTGCCAACCCTGATTGAGTTCAGTTTCTACGAGAGCACCTTCCTGCCTCCAGCAGCACCCAGGTTGAGGGGGCCAGTCAGACTCACTGTCAACAGAATTCACAGAACAACAGAAAAATTACTTTTTGGTCACGTGCTGCGCAGATATAAATGCTGAAGAGCATCCTTTGATACTTTATTTGTGCAAGAAAAGAGGACTATTTGATGTATTTAGTTTAGTCTTTGAGGAAAAGAAAGTATGCGTTCTTGTACAAAAGAAACAAATAGGTAAAGGGAAAAATACTTCAGAAGGACAACAACATACATTTGGTAAAACACTTTACATTTATTGTAGAAGATACGGGGAAGATGAGAATGAAAAAGTGAATAGAAGAGGGTAAACTTCATTCTTGTCCACATGCCCTCCTATTGAAGGAAAAACAAGTCAGAGATATAATGAAACCAATCAAAAAATAATCCTATTATCTTGAGAAAATAATTTGATTGAATCTAGGATAATATGCCATCAAAAAAAAAAACACTAACACATTCCTGGATAAAATTAAATGGTCATCATGTATCATAAACCTGCTTTTTCAGCCTTTCACATGCATTTCGCTTAAATCTAATCTCATTAGATTTACAGTAACTGGTCTGGAGATCATTACATTACCTGTTAATTGCATTTCATCCTAAAGTACTATCAATGTAAACTTCCTATCAGTGTTTGGGAACATACACAAATTACTTCTAAAACTATCCAAAGATCATCCAAGTACTGGGAATGCACTTTTATTGGTTAATTTATATTATCAGAGATCAGATTTGATCTGTGCAGAATTAGAGAAATAATTTTGCTCTTCTTCCTTGGAAACGTGTACATACCTTGTCACAACTCTCAATAGCACTATTCTGGAGCAGAAATTACATTTTAACCCTGAACTGCCTGGTTTCTCCTTCCTTCATGATCTTTGATAAAGTATTTCAACTTGCTCATCTCTAGTGGACATGGAAAGAAATTAGAGGCCTAAATAATTGCTATATATCATATAATTCAAATGTTCAAAGCCTCCAGTTTATCAAGGTCTGGAGGTCTGGTAAAGCAATAATGAATAAATCTGCCTTAATCAGAATGTGGTCTACTCTTTCTCAGCTTGAGATGTTTTGCTGTCTTTTTGCCATGTAATTTTTGAAAGGAATAATTATGCTTTTGTACTATTATCAGAAAACTGATAATATTTAAAGCTTCATTGTACGCACTGTAGTCTGCAGCCTGTACCAAGAATTCCATAGACATGAAGCACTGTGTGTACTCAACCTCTCCATGCATTCCATATCTCGTTTAGAAATATAAGGCTTTAATTAAACCCAACTTTTTCCTACCCTTTAACAATCTCACTTATTAATCTTTGACCCTATACATCCAAACTGTCACTTGCTAAATTAGCTGTCTGCAGTATCATTCTAATCATATTATTTTAATACATATGCTTGCTATTGGCTCCTTTGCAGTCTCAAATAGTTGCTTCACATAGTTGCTCTGATTTTTTCAAAGTGTAGTTCAGAACTATACATTAATTTACTGATTGTGTCAAAGTATGAATGACAAAAGGATTTGCTATGTCACACGTAAGGTGATGTTTTATATACCTTGCTAATAGGTCCCTAGACATGTAAAACTCATTGATAGTCCATGAATAGCACATTATAGTCATTAAAAATTTCAAATTTCTTCACAATAAATCTTACAATATTATATACTATTTCAACATACTAAGCAGCAAGCAAAAATTCAAACCTAAGGGCTGATCCCATCATCATTGCTTTTCACATATCCACAGTTAACATTCTCATCCATAAACTGTCTCCTACCTTTAAGTATTAAATGAATGTACATGTCCTTCTCTTAGAATTTTTTTTTTTTTTCAGTTCATCAATACACACTGGTTCTATTTACAGACCAAGGAAGAAATCAAATCTATTTTGTATCCTCCAGTAACAGAACATAGTCATTTTGCCACGAGGAAGCAAATGAGAAACAGACAGTATGAGCATTTTAAACAGTAAATTAAGATGTTTATTTTGAGAAGACACATTTTAAAGACTCAAACACAAAAAATAGGTACCACAACATATGCAGCTCACGAGTGGACAAATTCTGGGACAAAAAACATTTTGATATTTTCAAGATCTGAGCTGTATTACCCTTCAGAATTATTACTTTCTTTCATCAGGGAAATAGGGAGCTGAAAGTGGAGAGAAGCAGTGTTCTTCACTACTGCCTCTTGCACACATTTGCAGATGAAACTATCATCAGTGGAAATCTTTTTTTAGCCACCAGGGAAAAGAGTGTCTACTGAGCATAAAAATGACAACAAAGTTGACTTTTCATAAATTCTTCATTTCTTAAGTCTGTCAGACTTGGTACTAAAATCTACATTCTTTGGGATATTGTAAGTTCCCACAAACGAAACAACTTCCCAGCCTAATAAAACTACATTCATTGTGGGAAGACTATAATTTGGTAATCATAGTTGATAAAAAAAATTTTACTCTTTCTCCCCCACTTTCTTATAAGAATTACAGAAAATACTTGAGATTTGCTTGAGTTTCATAAAGGAAAATGTAATTTAAAATAAATTCTGTTTCTAGAGGAAAATGAAACACAATCGTGTGTTAAAAACATAGCTCTGCAAGCAATTAATAGCAAAAAAATAATCATAGGTGTGTGAGTATAGATTACTTAATTCTTTTTCTTCCAGAGAAAAGAAAAATATTAGAATGGACATTTGTAAAAACTAATTCAAGTCTAAATCCAAAACTCTAACCCAAACAGTTTCCTTATTCAGTCTAATTAAACTATGTCCTCATGAACTCTACTGGTACAAATAAATAGTTATTTTAACTCTAAAGTACTGATTTTAGGAAAAGAATGTATTTGTATTTCTGCTTCACAGGTGGAAGCAACCATTGAATTGTACTGCTAGCTGTTTGTAAACTAATTTTTTTAAAAAACAGGCTAGGGCTGCGAGTATTTTAATTGCAGGTTGTAAAGGCAGAGAGAAAAAGCAAGCTTTACGGCAAACAAAGCAGCCTGTCACGCTGCTGTGCCCTGAGGGTGAACATAATGCTAGATGTTTTATCAAATAAAATAAAAACAGCTTGTACCTTTCTTACATTAATTGGTTCATGATTGAACTTTAATAAACCCACAAACTGTCTTTAAAACTTTTCTTCCAATTTTTAAGCTCTATCTTTTCATTTAAAATTTCCCTAGTTAATGGAATTTCTGAACAAATTCAGTGTAGTGACAGGGTTTTATTGCAATTCAGTGCTTTATTCTATTTCAAAGCATTTCAAGCCAGCATACACATCCTTGCTCAAAATATTTTGTTATAGTTTTCATCATAATTCTCATTTATCTTTTCAACTAGCCCATGTATATTTCTACTTTTACAGCAGGTGTGTTATTTAAATGTCCTCTAAGACAACAGTAACTCCTTTGAAAACATTCAAAAAAGGAAAATAAACAAGGAAACAATGAAAAGTAGACATTTAAAATAACCCATGCTCTAAAATTGCGTGTTTCTTGTCACCAGCTAGTACATTCAGACAACCAAAGATATCTAGTACATAAACTCCTAAAAGCTAAGTGAGGTGAAACTCCTAATTCCCATGTATTTAACTTCTTGGGGGTGGGGGGCAGAAAAAATCATCTGCCTCTCAGTATAAGTCAATTTTTAGAATTTAACAGCTGGGAAATGAAAATATAAGTAGTCAAAATGTAGCAAGTAATGGAAATTACCTTAACTTGAGAAAAGCAATCAGCTTATTCAGCCTGGTATTGATAAGTGAAATGGCAAATTAAAGGAAGGGGTTTTGCAAAAAGCTCACGTACCTCTGAAAGATGATGTTGTAGCATTCATGGACAATAAAGTAAGTATAGTGGAAGTTATAAAGCTCTTTTTAAATCTCCACAGATATACTGCACTAATGTTACTGAATCTTCTCTTTCCAATTCAATTTAAAAAAAAAAAAAAATAGTATGACAGCGCTTCCAAATGCAATCATGTCACTGTTGACGAGACCAGCCATCACAACTATACGAAGTCTTTAAATTAAACTATTAAAACCAGTTTATCCAGTGGAAAAACAGGTAAAATTGCATCTCCTATGCAAAGAAATGTATTCTAAACCATCCAAGTTAGATGTCTACTATCACACTATTTTTCATTTTAGCAGAATTTCAGAAGAGTCACAGGGAGTGAGGAAAGAACATGGAAGAGTCTCAGAGCTGTTCACATTAAGTCTCACCCAAAAAATTCAGTATCCTACCCTTTTTTGTGTTAGATTATATTTACCTGGTGTTCCATGCAGCTTCACTACTATCCGTTCTATGAGGCACTTCACAGTTTTGCAAACTATCCCATTATTTCTACAATTTTGATATGGGCTTAGCAAAATTAGATGTCATTAGCTTTATAAGGCCACAATATACTTATTCTGGAGATTGTAACAGTTACTACTGATTTAAATGGATGAGGAAAACAAGTTTGCTTGGAGGCCTAAGGTTTTGACTTTCCTTTGCTCAAAATTTCTAAGAGTCTACTAGAAGATCAATAACTTTTTAAAAGTAGGTGTGATGTTCAGAATTTAAAATCCACCCTCATGAATTCTCAAGTCTCTGTCAAGTGAAAGCTAGTTTGGGATATGTAGACACTGCAGAATAAAATCAAGTTCATACAGCCTTGCATTATTTTAAGACAGAGATGAGACAAAGTTGCAATCTCCTGAAAAAAAAAAAAATTCCAAAGATCTACAAAAAGATTAGTTGTGTTATTTGTTGAATAATCCATTAAAATTAGATAAGTTTGGCACCATTTGATTATGAATTAGTGAGAAAGTTTTCTGCCCATTTGAGTGCTGATTTTTGAGTTCAGAGTACAAAGCCGTTACTTTCCTATGCCTTTACGTTGGGAGAAAAATATGCACTTTTCTTTTTGATCTATGTAATTATTATTTTTATGCATCTTTCTTGTACTTTGGAGAAAGAAACAACACATTTTCTGAAGGTAACATTTAATGTCAGTAATCGGCAACAACTGCTGTTTCAAAGACTAGCAATTCAAACTATGCCAAAATAAACAAACCAGCTCTAATACAGAAAAACTTAAAATAGCTTTTTCTCTAATTTTAAACCAATGCAAGTCTTACATTGGAATAAGTTTGCAGTCATTACCTCGTGAACATATTCACTTCATCTGCACTTCATATTTATTTGCCAGATGACTAAGGCATATATACAAGTCAAGTAAACTTACAAAAAACCCCTTATAACAAAAATAAAACAACTGCTTTTCAAACACCATAGAAACTGTAAAACATGTCCCACACCTCCATACATTCTTTTTGTTCTAAATATATGCAATGACAATATTCCATTCTAAATCTATTTTAGCCAACAAAATATACATTAATTTATCACATTTACCATTGAAGAGTCAGTTGTTGACTAATACCAGCATTCTGGTTGCGAGTTTATTAAAAAAAAAAACCAAACAAACTCCACCTAAAATAGAGTAATTTTAAAATAATGGTCAGAATACAGTTGACCATATGTTCAGTTCTGCTTGTTCTCCTCAATTCTGTATCTGTTCCCTCAACCTTATTTGATTTCCCTATCATTAGAATTAAGTCACTCGGAAATTTGCCATTTTGATCCCGAACTCAATAATAGCTGGAGGATCTGGCATGTTGAGAGTTTGAAGATCCACTTTGCGAGGTAATGCAAGTTGTAAATTTCTGTATTTTTGGCTTTTGGTTCTAACTGCTACATGGGGAATTTTATGTGCATAAGAACATTTCTGTGCTAGTTATCTCTGTAATTATTTTCATGTCATGTTGTTTGTAAAATTACTATTATATCAAAAAGCTTGCTAGCATTAGTTCATTTTTCTTCTATTACAATTACTTCCAAACTTCATTAGGGTGAGAGTTGTGGTGCATATTAAAAGTGGATTATTTTAATAATCCAGTTATAATTTTGTATTGTCTATTTAACTTCTTCAATAGTTCCTCAATATTAAAAAAAAAAAAAAAAAAAAAAAAAAAAGATTTGATGTTGTCATCATTCTATCCATCACAAAATAGTTAGCACCTCACCACTTGTCAGACCAGAGACAGATTTACTGAGTTCAGCTAAGCTGGAGACTATTAAATACCCAAACATTAACCCTTTTGATTCAACAAGAGCTTCAAAATGAAACAAATATTCTTGTTCAAAAGATTGCGTATGGAGTCTAAGTACGACCGAGTACACTGAAGATCATTAGAGCAATGATTTAAAAGGGAAAAAAAAAGTTCAACAGCAAAGCTTTATTTGCCCAAGCCACTGCATATCCTAGAAGCACAGAATGATTTACATTAGGGAAGATGTCCAATAGTCTTCTGTAGTAAGGTCTAACTAGAGCAGACTGCCAAGAACCATGTCCAGTGGAATATCTCCAAGGATGGAGACTCCACAACCTCTCTGGGAAGTCTGTTCCAGTATTGACCATCCTTGGAGTCAAAAGAATTTTTAGTATCTTCTGCTGTAGTCTCCCATTTTCTGACTTGCATATGTTGCCTTTGCACCTCTAGGAAAAGCCTTGCTCCATCTACTCTACAAGCTCCAATGTATGGCTTTCTCTGGTCATCAGGAAACTCCTCCAACCTACATACATTCCAAAGATGACAGTGGCCTTTCAAGGACATCATCCATCTCTCAGCATGCTCAAATGGCTGTAACTCAGCCTTACTATCTCTGCATCTATTGCTGATAAATCATTTGCCCCTTCTCTCAGCAGCAGACATAGCTGACTTTCCCAAAGAGGCCTTGTCCATCCATTACAGCACTTCTACCACATGAGCTATAATCCAAATGAGATAATAGTTCTGCAACTGTGCACAGATTCATAATTCCTTTTGTTTGCTCCTTACATTGCATGCATTTGTGTGCAGGCATTTGAGATGTTCTTCCATTGTCACTGCTTTCTCAGGGGAAGCAGCAGAGCCTCCATTCTCATGCTGTCTCCCAGCTATCCCTCTTCTCCCATCATGCTAGTGGCATGGCCATTTTTATTCTGCTGTCTAAATCAGGAAGTTGGTTTCCCTGAAGTAATACTGAAAGTCTTTTAAGAGGAGCTTTTCTCTTTCCAGGATGTACAAAGGCTCTTGTATTAATTAATTGCTTGAGGTACTTCAGAGGTGGGTAGCTGAAGAAGCCCACACAGAAATGTCAGGGTTGTTTCCAACAGTAAATGTCTACTTAATGCTAATCACAGAATGTTAGGGGTTGGAAGGGACCTCAAAAGATCATCTAGTCCAACCCACCTGTCAGAGCAGGATCACCTACAGTAGGTCACACAGGAAGGCATCCAGAAGGGGTCTGAATGTCTCCAGAGAAGGAGACTCCACAACCTCTCTGGGCAGCCTGTCCCAGGGCTCTGTCACTCTCACAGTGAAAAAGTTTTTCCTTATGTTCACACAGAACATCCTATGCTTCAGCTTGCACCCGTTGCCCCTTGACCTACCATTGGACATCACTGAGAAGAGCCTGGCTCCATCCTCCTGACATTCACCCTTTACATATTTCTAAACATGAATGAGGTCCATTTCCCTAATATTGGACAATATTTCCACTGCTCTACAATATTCCTAATAAACTGTCCTAGTCTCATCAGGCTGAAGCAGCAGAGGATTCTTGGTCATGTATCAATGCAAAAATGATACATAAATGCAAAAAAAAAAAAAAAAGCAGAACTAATTCTTTGTTCAAGGAAGAATATAACAGAATGTTTTAGTTATTCAATTAAATAGATATCCAAAAAGTAAAATAAAATTTAAAGGTTCATTAACATGAAAAACATGAATATATTAAAGTATAACCTTGACATACAAACCTAAAGAGTCAAAGGCAAGTCAAGGTACACTTGACCTGGAGTGATTTATAGCAACACACAGAGACAAATATTTTGGGAAATTAAGAAAGTGGTTTAGCAAACTGAACTATTTTAGCAACTGCTGATAAATCTCTACCTGTAACTGATGGAAAACTGGTTCAGCATCATTGAAGCCAGGGAAGCTATGCTGATACATTCATCCAAAAGGTCAGATTCCCACTGCCATTCCCCCTCTAGCTCCCCAAGGTGCTTCTTACTTTTGCCTCATGTCCTGAAATTATTCAGTTTTCAGTTACTTTCAGCCTAACTCTTTTCCTACCCTTTGTTCTATCTGAACTTAATTATTTCAAGAGCTTGTTTAACAACTAAACCCATAGTCTCCAATATTAATTAACAGAATCAGAGCAGAGTCTTACTTTGTCTGATCAGTAAGAGCTTGAAACAATTAGGGCTCAATGAACCACAGCACCACATACCTTGCTTGCAACTACATTGTTGCATTTTAAACATAGACTTAACATGGATATTCTGTTATCCTTGAGGTCACTGGAGCTACACAGTACAAAACAAATGTAATACCTTGTAGTATTCAGGTGTATGTAGAAGTCTAATGCATCATACAAACTAATAGGCATGTTTTACTTCAGCGACTTTGCTGAACAGTGACCTTCAGCAAAAAATAAAGCTCATTGGTTGAAAGCATTATTGTTACTACTTTGGGTTTAATTCCACTGATTCAGAAGAAAGATAATTTTTCTAAACATCACTATTCAACTTACAAATGCTAAAAAGATAAAGCAGCAGGTAGTTGAGTGTCATCTGAAGTTTAGAAACTAGAAGTATTTTTTTTCCCCTAAAACAATTCATCAGTAACTATTTGTTGTAAAAATGCAATGTATTATTGGATTATCTTGTTGAATTTCCCCTCCAATTCCTCTCTAGGGGAAAAACCAGGCCCTTTTGAAATAATGGAAATGGGAGTGACAGTGAAGAGCTGTTACAAGAATATTTTGTTAAGCGACATCTCTCATACTTTATCTAGAGTATCATCCAGCTTTATTGTACAACCACATCTTTAATGAGATATGACCAAAGCTTGGGAGCATTTGGTTATGAATACATATTAGCACGGTTTCAAGGCAGAACAATTTTATTCTCCCAGCAGTTCTTGATAGTAGAAATGAAATAAAGTTGAGTCATCTTAGCATTGGTGAAGATTTAAAAAATTAAACATCAAAAATTTAGAAATTCAATACAACAACAGCAAAACAGAAGACCACTAGAACTGAATACAACAGAACATGGCAAGTTTAGGCTCCAGCCTGAAACCCTAAATTCTCAGGCTTACTGGCTCACCAGCATATGGAATCAAACACAATGTTGAGCTACATGAGCATCAACATATCAATAAACATTATTGGTATAAAAGATTCATTTTTCCTTCCTTACTGTAAAACTATGATTCTGCAGTCCACGAGGAAGATGCTTCTATGTATGGAAGAAACATCCCTTAAATATTTGTGGCTCATACTCACAAGAGTACCTCAGGATTTAATTATAAAGGGCAATGTAATGGAGGAAGACAAGGCGCAATCATTTTAAAGTAAAAAAAAGTAGATTTAGACTAGATAAGGAGGATTTTTTTATTTTATTTTTTTTTTTTTACTATGAGAGTGGTGAAACTCTGGAACAGGTTGCCCAGAGAGGTGGTACATGTCCTATCCCTGGAAACATTCAAGGTCAGGTTGGACAGGGCTCTGAGCAGCCTGGTCTAGTTAAAGATGTCCCTGATCACTGCAGAGGAGTTGGACTAGATGGCCTTGAAAGGTCCCTTCCAACCCAAACCATTCTATGATTCTATGAAGAAATAAAGACATTGCAGTGGGCGTCTCATTCATTTTATGGTTTCCTAGTGAAAACTAGTTCAAATCTGGGCATGTGTATCACCATACTCAAATGGTGGAAAGAAAAAGAGTGAGAGAGGGAGTTGTCCACTCCGAACACCCACTGGGTAGAAGACATTATTCACAGGAGCTTAAATTTGAACTGAATTGAATGGAAGCTTATATAAATGTAACATAATGCTTAATAAGTCTAAACACAGAATTTCAGTTATTGTCTGCTTATATAACATTTAAATTGGGTTTGTGTTACAGTCCAAATTCACAAGCCAAAATAACAGTTTATCAGTTTGATAAAACTAGTGAAAATTAAGTTATTAGAAATGTGATTTTTGAACGTTCTTTTTCATCCGGATCCTAAACACCTTTTCTACTATTTGCTGTTTGGATATGAGCTTCCATTCCCTCATTTCTAGTTCAGATTCTTTTTTTCTGTCTTCCCCCATTGAACTCAAAGTTCTGAGTTCGTTTCACAGATGGTGCTATCATTGTTTGAAAATGAATATACTGCTCATGAAAGAGAGACAGCTGACAACATGCTGACAAAATTGGAGACTAAATCTTCAAGTCATAGGATGAAGCAACTGGGCAGTGGTTGTACTTCTGTCTCTGCCAATTCTTTTTCCAGGCCTGTTCGGGGTATATAATTTGTTTTCTATCTCTGAACCGTTCTGGGATGCTGTTCTGCATGCTCTTTTTCCACAGGAGTAACCTATTAACTTCAAAGATACATCAAACAAGCAGCCCTACAGAAACTAGTGAAAATGCTTATGCATATAAATGGTCACATATTTAATCCTTTATTTTATCTTCTAAGATTTTTAGTAAGACATGAAGTCACAGCCCATATATTTTTTTTTTTTTCTTAGATCAGCATTTCTGGCAAATCAGAACACCAGTTCTATTTCCACAGAGTATTAAACACCAAGGCATTGGCATCTGCTTTTCTCCAATATATCTGAATCTGAAAAGCTGCTTCTGGGGCATGCCAGGTCAAAGTTTCCTCTATTACTCAGCTATTGTTTCCCATCATACCACTACTCCTTTTAGAAGATATTAACCCTAACAATAACTACTGTGTAGCCAAGCTTCCATTTAATCACTGGTTCCCCTTCTTCATCCCACTAGGATTCAGGAAACCCAATCGAATTTCCTAGAACAAATGGGATTAATATTCAGTCTCACAAGTCTTGCAGTTCAGGACCTCTTCCCTCAAAGAAAGCTAGCAATCTTGGAGAATTAACAGTAAGCACCTATGAGCAATCACTGTGTGGTTTTAGCTGAGACTTTTTTCCATCTGGGTGTCCTTCAGTAACACAGTTGTATAGAAAGCCATTATGCTTCCTGTTTTCAAGGGGAAGAAGCATTAAATCTATTTATAAATAATCTGACACTCTTAACATAAAGGCATAATATCAAAGGATGAGAAAAAAGCAGAATATGCCAGAGGATACAGACTTACCGAAACTGGAGCTCTACAAACCATTGCAAGTTACAGTGCAAGAACATAGAGCATTGACTCACCACTGCAAATGGCTGTTTCAGAGTATGGTGGAAGCATCACACTGAAGTACAAGCATTTACTCCTAGCTTTTTTTTTTATTATTATGAGAGAAGCATAAACTCAACACTAAACACCTTCATTGTATCTTTCAGGTTTTTTAGTCAATATATCCTCCCTCTATTATTTGTTTTCCACAGGGTTTCTCCTGTGAGGTCTCATCAATTTCTTGTATCTTCTGTGACAATTTACAGACATCACTTTTGGAGTCACACCATCATACAACCCTTCAAACAAAAATAAGACTTAATCCAGGCTGCATTTAAGACAAGCTGCAAAAATCTTCTTACTTTTATTATTTGTGACTATCATACAATACCTATGCACAGTGAGATGCATTGTCTCTACAAGACAGGTATAAAAATAAATTATTGCTCCTCCTTAGCAAAGCTACTTAGAGAAGTCTTGGGCTTAAAACACAAGGTCTGGGATTTCTCCTTTTTTGTGTCCTATTTCTGTCACCGCTAACAGTCTAGTTTATAATAATACATGGTGTTATAGAATAAAAGCTACTAGTCAAACAGACAAAATCCACTGATGGCTTGACTAATAACTCAAGAAATCTACCATACATCAAGTCTGAAATAAGAAAGTTGGTCATTGGCAGTGCAGATGCAAGTAAGCAGGTTGCAGCCGGACAGCCACTGTTTGAAACCTATTGTTTCCCAAAGCAATGTGCCTCTTCATGAAGAAAAACAGACTGTAAAGGAAATCCTGGGTGCACCCAGGCAATTAATGGGTGAGTAACCTGGGTATATTTGACAGGAAAAGACTGCTTTCACAGATGGAGATGGCATACTGAAGGATGCAATCTCAATGGGTCTGAACTGAAAGTAAAAATCACCAAAAAGGAGAACTGAACAGAAAACTTACGGGATCAGATATAGAAAAAAGTATTCACTATCCCTTTGATGAGCAGATGCTAATTAGACAGGTGACCAGGAAGCACTTTCACATACACAGAAATGTACACACCACAAAGTATTAGAACTGGAGGAGGAGACAGTAAAGCCCATACAGCAGTTGCTCAGAAACTGTAGACTACATTATGCAAAAATAGCATTGTAAACCATGAAATGGAAATGAGCAAGCTTTTAACACAACACCTAACAAATGAATAAAAGCCATAAATGGCATAACTCAGAAACCTTTCATATCAAGAGGAGCATTGTAATCTGGAGGCAGGGTGATCAGGTGTATAGTAGAAGAAAGCAAACAGGCTCAATCTATACGCTTTTTTTTAAAATGACACTGCCTAAATTGGAGAAATCTCCTACCAGTGCAGTCATGCCTGACAAAAATACAGCCTGTGATGCATAAAAGCATGACAATGGTATCATTGGCAATCTGAAGGAATCCTTGAAGCCACTCCTTGTGTGAAAGAAACCTGCAAGTCTGTCAGAACCAGAACAAGTGCAGGTACCAAGTGAAATGGCTGTAGCTGTAATCACAGCAGCCATATTCATTATATCCAAG
Source organism: Antrostomus carolinensis (assembly GCF_000700745.2). Taxonomy (NCBI): domain Eukaryota; kingdom Metazoa; phylum Chordata; class Aves; order Caprimulgiformes; family Caprimulgidae; genus Antrostomus; species Antrostomus carolinensis. The sequence continues at coordinate 21,657 of NW_010324159.1, forward strand.
AGAGAACTAAATTCAATAGAGTGGAGAAAAAAAAAAAAAAAATAGATCACAGCATGTTATAATACCATTATTAAGCAGGAGTCTTAGCAAAGACAATTCCAAACATTTATTTTTTCTGTTAGCAGTTAATAGAACAGTACTTTGCTCAGGTACCAGAAGGGACAAATACATTCTCCAGGACACTGCTCTTTGATCATTTTTAGGGGTGTGCAGACCTGTGGCACTGATAAAGATTTTCAAAGTCAGATCTTGCTAATAATTATAATGGTGATGAAAAGCAGCTTCATTTACTTTATCCCACATAAGTCTCCATTACTATGAACAACCTAAGCCATGACAATACTAGTGGTGAGTAGCCAAGCAAAAGTATAAGCCATGTTCCAAAGAACCTGCTAAGAAAGGAAAATGAATAAGATCCCATCTCAGCACCATGGTACTCAACTCCTTTCATGCAACTATACAATATATACATATCAGCTTTTGCACTTCTGTGTTAATAAAGAAGCAGCAGGTTTAACCTGGATACCCTTATCTCTGCTCACATCTGCAGTACTGCTCTTCTTCCCCTGCTGTTTTCTCTTAAAGTATGCCAAGAAACAAGCATTTAAGTCTTTTGTCTTCTCTTTTGCAAATCCCAAACTGTTATCAGTTCCTAAGCAGAGAGAGTTTCCTGCCAGGCACCATGCCCAAAGCTTTGGCAGTCAAAGGTTTTAACTTGTTCCAGGACAGATTTGAGCACTCTGCACTGAACAGAAATGAGATAGGTCACAGAAGCCAACAACCTGAGAAGTTTAGCAGAACTTACTGAAATAAACCTTGTACTGCTGTTTTGACTAACCTCTCCTACTGATTTTATCTCTCATCATATAAACCCACTTTTTCCTCATAGCAGACTGAGCAACTTGGCTGGCATTTGACTGTCAGACTTACTGAGGAACTAGGGAAAGCATCTCCAGCTTAACTGAAAGGCCAGTCATCTCGTCATACAAAGCTTCAAGCAGCACAAGCAAGGCTTGGGTGCCTCATCACACTGTCGTTTCTATACACTCAGCACCAACAGACCTGTGTTCACTTTTGTGCAGTTACAATGCATGGCACTGTAATTGCTAACCCACCATAAGAATAACTTACCACAGCACTTAATGTCCCATCCCTTCAAATTAAAACCAAGCCACCTTTCATAATTCAACCATAATTTATACCAAATCTGAATTAGCATATACTGTGAAATATGAATTTGGCTAAGGCTTCAATGGTTTTCTGAAAAAAAATTAAAACAAACATACAATGTGGATTCAGATTAAAATGGTGTAAATAGAAGTTAATGAATATTATTACTGAAGTTATTAGAACTTTCTGCTTGAAAAAATTTAATCTAATATTCCCACTTTTAGCACTGCCAACAGCACTGGGGCATGCAGTTCAATAGTTCAAAGTTACCAGCTTTATAATTGCTTTCTATAAAGCTTAAAAAAAAGGCATTTATGTTTCAGCATATAACTGAATGGAATGAATTACCATAGTCACTTCAAATGCAAGAAAAAAAGTTGTTAATGTGCTTAGGTACCTTTTCATTTAAGGAAGATGAGGAAGAACTAAAAAGCATGGTAAACAACTGAGAGAAAATTCTGTAACTGAAGAATTAGGAACTCTAGGGCCTATCCAGCTCAACCAATATTTTTAAATAAAAGAAAAATTAAGTTGAAATTTCTAACTGATAATACAGATTTCCATTGAGTAACAGAAACACTGATTTGTGCTGTATGTACTGTTTTCTATGCTTTGTGTACTCAACAGCATATGACAAGAAGGATTTTGTCACCTCTTACCCTCTCTTGTATCACTTAACACAGTTTACCTGGGGCAAAAGACATTGCTAGCAAGCTATCTTCAGGTTACATGATATTCTAGTATATTGAGAAATTTGTTTTATTTGTCAGTTAATACTGTATGCATATAAAGCATGCCATTGGAAGGAAAGATTATTTTGTTCTCTTCCTAAGAGTTGTCTTGTTGACAGTACCATCAGAGTTACCCTTTTCGTGGTGATCACAGGAATACCTGAGTGGCCATCTATAGGAAGGGCATACTGTTTTCTTAGCTACTATAGTGACTGCTTAGTTTCCATTATTAAAAACTTACAACTAAAATAACAAACCCAACTGAAATAGTCTATTCTATTCTACTAGTCCCATCAAGAAAAAAAAAAAAACCCTAGGCAACCAGTCCAAGAAGTACCATTTCAAAAATCACAATGACAGTATTTTATGGGAAAAATCAGCTTTCTTTAAGCTTACGAGCAAACAATCTGGTCCTCAAAAAGCCTTGCTTTCCTCCAGTTGCCAGTATGGACTGGGTCCAGTCATGAAAACTGTGAGCTTTTAGGAAGTAGGAGAAATAGGTTTGAGGAGATGGTGGGTTTTTTCTTTCCTGCAGTTGCCATGGAAAAAACAAACAAACAAACAAACCAACCTAAAACAAAACAACAAACCCATCATGGAATTGAAGGACTTCTGAAATTTGTAAAGAAAACTGTGAAGTAGAATGGGGACCACAGACTGACTTTTCCCATGGAGTACTAAGATTGTATGTTATATGCCTGAAAACAACATGATTCACTGTGTAGCCCCAGTTTTGTTTGCTTCTCAATTTTAGTGTGTTTCTGTGCAATATAGTGGACATGTCATACCAGCTAAGCTTAAACTATATGTTTAACCTGGAAGTTCTATAGACTAGTAAAACTTCCACTGACTTCAATGGGGTTTGGAACCAAAAAGCCCTTTTGAAATCATCTTTGAGGAAAAGCTTAGATTTTTCAAAGTTTACTATAAAATTTGGAAGAAACTAATATTTAGGAGGTATGCAACTCTTTTTTGTGGTTTTGAAGGTTCACCAGTACACACTGGATCAACACTTCAACATTGCTATCCACTCCTGAGAAATTGCTTTAAGGGTTTTGTTTATAGTGAAATATCGAAGTATTACTTCTCTCTTTTTCAACTGTGCATTATGAAAGGAGAACATGCATGTCTGCATTTCTGTCAAGAGACTTGGGATCAGGCTATTTTCTCAATGGTTCAAGAAAATATTTTTCTATTTGGGTACACTTCTGATACCACATGCAATTTAATTACGTGCTCAATATTCACTGGGTGCTCATTTTGAATATCAAAGCCTTCTAGGGACAGATTTTTCATTTCACTTACACCAGTGCAAAACTCCAGTATGTACAGTGACTTCCCTCGCCCCCCCAATTGTTTCTAAATTGCACTGATGTAACCAACATCAAATTTAGGTGACTATTTCTGAGACAGTGCACTTGAACAACACGGACATTGCACACACTCTGGTCATAGGAATAGTTCTGTTTCAGAAATGATATATAAATACCTATCAAACTTGGAAGCACTGGCTTTTAACTAAAGGTCTTCTGCCAAATGTACATTTAAAAAAAAAAAATGAAATACTGTTTGGAAAAACTAAGAAAAAACTATTTATAAAAAAACCCAAGCTTTGTTGTATTTTACATCTTTTCATAGAGAAAATGATCTATTTTTTCCTTTTCAGTACAAGGATACTGTAGAGCAAGTCTGGTTAAATTTCAGCTGTTTCACCTTATTACTTATGCAGGTGTGTGATGGAAGGATGAGAACAGAGAATTACCATTTAATATGTTAAAACATTCCTCCAACAGAGAAATACAGAGAGGATGATGATGAAAGATGCATTTGATTCTAACAGATTGAATTATATCACCTCCTTCCTGGAGGAAGGCTGTGAGCTGCCAAAACAGTACAGTAGGTCCATTTTCAGAGGTTTTGTACAGACAAATGCTCCTGAGCATGGAAGATTCAAGTGAAAAAGCGTAGATAGAAAGGGAGCCAGTGAACTCTAGAACCTGCAAGGGATGAGGCACTGCTGCAAATGCCAACACAGGCTCCACTATCATTACAGCTGGATTAATGTCAGGAGGAGAAATTCCCTTTATATCACGTGGTACTGTATCAGTGTCATAAAAGCCTGAGGCTAAGCTTCCCAAGGGAGAGAGCTCTAAAGTGAATAGACTGGAAAAGAATGTAATCCCAACTAAGCTTCCTGTGCCTTATGTACAGATACAACAGTAGTAGTTCTTCAAAGAGGTAAGTTGAGGGGTTTTTTGTAGTTAACAAAGCAGAAAGAAATTAAATATGAAAAATCTGGTACTTCCCTGAAATTATGAAAAAGGGGAACAGAACTTTGACAAAATCTCAAAAGCAGTAAAACAGACAAATCCACACTCAAATACAGATTATATTGGTTTTCCTTATTCTAATGAGGAATTTATCTTAAAAATGAGAATTGACATTCACATTGGACTTCCATGTTATCCTTTTTTTCCTCCATCTGGTCTGCAGAATAAAAAAATACAGAAATGACTGGTTTAAATCAGATCAAAGGACCATCAAGACCAGTGAGGTCTCTTCATGAGCACATGAAGTTTCTTGGAATTCACTGTCACCGAAGCCAGAAAAAACAGGAAATACACAGTTGACTGACCCTTCCAAAATAATTAGGATCTACTGCTTTTGCAACATAACACCATACAGTGAATAATTTTATGCTTTTGCCCTTGTTATATAAACTCTCATCACAGTCACCATACCAGAGGACTGCCCTTCTCCCAAGAAACTCCCTTGCGAATCTGGGATTCAGACAGACTGGCAAGTTTGAATTTCATCTCTGGCAAGACAATAACATCTGTAATAACAAATAACCGAACAAGTGGATAAATACAGTTCATTATGAAAGTGCAAGGATGGTTTCTGTGAGATGAAATCCTGCCAGTCTTAAAAACAAACACTATACAAGAATGTCTAACAACATGTGAATGAAGGGGATTCCATGAACATATCACAGATGAATTTCCAAAAGACCTTCAAAGTTATTAAAACAATAAATTTCCAGTAGACTAGAGGAAACATCCATTTCTGGACTGAACACTAATCAAAGTATCAAAAGCAAATACTAGAGCTTAACTATGGCTGTACAGGGTAAAGGCAAGTCAATAGCGGCATCCCCCAGATACTGGTCTTGGTCAACATCTCCATCAATGACCTTGAAAAGGGAATGCGGAAAGAAGTTCAAGCCTTTCCAAATGAAAGGCTGCAGCTAACAAGGAGGAACTCCAGAAGGATCTCCCAAAGCTGAGAAAACAGACAAAAAGGTGACAAACAAGATTAAGTGGAAATAAACGTGTGGTAGTGCTGCAGGGCACCATAACCTAATGCTAGATCTGTCGGTTCCAGCTGACAACAGAGTACTCAGAGCCAGCACTGACAGCATTGCAAAACCATCCATCCACTGTGCACTGGCACCCAAGAAGGTCACGAAACAAGAGCTGGGCATTGCTGGGAAGGAATTTTATGAGCCCCAGAAAGCAGCTTAATTTTGCTAGGATATTGAGCCTTGGTGCACTGTGCAGCTCTGGTCAGCTCAAGAAAGACACAGTGGATGGAGCTGGAGGTTCAGAGAAGGGTAACTGAACTGAACAAGGGGAGGGAGTAGCTGCCATACAAGGAGGGACTAAAAGGCTGAGGTTCCTTGGTCTGCAGGGAGGAGGTTGAGGGAGAGATGTTTAAGATTTCTAAAATCATGAAGGCAGGGGATGTGAAACTTTGTTCACCAAATCCTGCAATACTTAGACTAAAGGCACTTGTTAAAACTAACAGAAGGCTGGTTAAAGCAAGAAAGAAAGTCTGTGTTTATATAGCAGGTGGTGCTCTTCTGGCATTTGAGAGACAGATTAGGAGGTAAACAGTGTCAGCAAGTTAAAATTAATTATTCAGGGATAACAGACCTATTAATACATACTAAAATAATTCAATAGTAAGTATCCTCTGACATCCCAAACAGTTTCAGATGTGTAAACTATGAGGGTACAGTCATTAAAAACTGGTGATGTGTCCTCTCCCTAAACAGCATCTTATTGCCGCATGACACTGCACGAAGTGTCATGTGGCATGACCAGCACTGATGCAATAGAACACTTACTGTATTTTTATGTTCTCAGTCACACTGTTTCTTCCCATAAAATACAAGATTGTGTCTGAAAATGTTTCTACCTGTTGGTTTGGTATTTATTACATTTAAAATGCAATGGCTATCCACTCCCTTTTTCTTGCATAAAGAGACAAGAAAACCACCTGGTTCATTTTTTTCCACACCATTCACCATTTTATAAATTTCCATATACTGCACTGAACATCTTGTAAGGTAAAGGGTTCCTATTTTCATCCTCTAAATTAGCTCAAATTCTTCAATATATGCTTCTTTATATAAGGTAGTTAGTACTAGCTACTTTTCCAAATGGTTTTACATAAGAGACATTAAGAAACTGATTGTTACTATACCGTGCATCTTTCTAAACTTGCAAATCATGATTGTGCCCTGAGCAGAGGTTTCTGGTGAGCTGTCTACTACGACGTACAGGAAGGCTTCCAAATTATGCATCATTTAAGCCATGCAATGTAAATGTTCCCCTCTACTGCTTGACCTTGCATTTATGAATACTGAACGTCCTTTCTCACACAGATATCTCTTAAATATCTCACAGTCTTGTCTGGCAAAGAATAATCAAACAATAATCTTTTGGACTTTATCCTAACTTCTGCTTTCTCCTTTCCAAGATCATGAGTAAATACTGGATTTCATCTGGAAATCTAAGGTATTCCTGTCACATCCATTCTCTCCCTTACTTTTAGTTGTTTTATCCTCCTTCCCTCAACAAAACTACCACAGGTCTTCCATTCATCTTCTTTTCCATTCCTAAATGAATTCAATAGTGGAAACAGAGGTTTTCTTTACATTTTTTTGTGTTGGTTATGGAGGGGTTTCTTTTGGTTTTTTAAACCACTTGAGTCAGCTGTCCTTTCTGATCACATAAGTCACTATCAGTTCTGATTAAATTACTGGTGAGCTCATCACCTCCTACACAATTCACAGATAATTGTATTTCTCAGCCTTTCAGCATAAGCAGACCAGTTAGCTGTCCACATGCTAAATTAGGCTTTCACAGCGTGTGAACCCAAATATAACCTTTGTTGCTTTGACGAATGATGACCTGTATGCTTAGAACAAGGAAAATATCTAGAATTTAGTTTATCTTTGCTGAAATTAAATTTGAACATTTAATTCAGACTGGCAAGAAATCAAGGGGGTTTTTTGAGAATAAAATTCATAATCACAACAGATTTACAGAAGGATAGTCTACTCTCATTTCTTCAAGAAATATAAATTTCTGAAACTGTATTTTAAGAAATGAGTTGGGTTACAGTATTTTTTTTAATTGCATTTTGTTTCTCACATAATACTAAGCAAAATCCGTATATTGCTGTAATTCATGGTAATGAGTATTTTGCTCACCTAACATTAAGTCTGTCCTAGGATGGAACATATTACAACTTCAATAACACTGCTGGACATATGAAATCATTATAAAGATGCAGTGAACTGAGAAACTCATACCAGCTTTGGATATATGTGCTTTACAAATGGACACAAATCCCTTAAAGTAAAGCTCATTGTCAGAGATGTTCTTCATGCCAGATGCCAGCCATGCACAAACTATTTTCAGTGCCACTAATCAAACTGGGAGAAGGTGCCTCTAGTGACAAGCTGGCAGCTAAAGCACTTTGAACTCAGGAACTTTGAGCTGTATTCAGTTTTTATATTGCATTATGTTTTGTCTCTCTCTAGTGAGAAAAAGCAAGTTGCAACAAATTAACTTTTGGAAAGTCAGATATTTTCATGGCTGCTGTTTCTGTCTCACAACCAACTTTATTCTGCCTATTTCAATTAAAGAAAATTCCATATTTCAAAAGAAATGTTAGCTGTCAATGTGATCAATACAGCTTAGAAATACTCTATGTGGTTGTATTATACTAGCTCTTTAGAAGACCAAAAAAACCCACCAAAAACCAAACCACAAAAAGAAAGGACAAAGGACATACCCTCCATGTCATACCCTCTATGACATACCTCAAGTCTAATTAAAGAACTACAGTAGGAAATAAATGTTAGAAGAGATTGCAAGAAGTCAACCTTTTAATTTAACAAAATATCCACAGTTACTCCTCACATTAAGCTTAGAATAAACTCTGGAAGTGCGTTAACTTCAATGACTACTGAAAAAAAAAAAACAACAACAACAAAAAAATCCAGTTGGACTTAATTATCCTATAAATTCTACTTTATGTTTGAGGAAACTGCTTGAATTTCTAAGCAAGATGTACTAGCAACTTGTGCTAAAATATCTTGGTCTCTATTCCTTCTCAATAAATTGCATTTGTAGTGGAGAACCTGTATTTTGATCTGCGCACCTGGTCCCTTTTAATACTTTTTTTTTTTTTTTTTTTTTTTAAACACCAAACTGTACTTTTTCTGGTTATAGATTCATACAGATCCATTTTCAGGAATGAGCTCTAAGGCTCTAAGGAAAAATACTTATGAAAGGACAAAAACCACAAAATTCTGCACATTTTAAATGCAGGAAGAGAAGGTAATAAAAAATGTAGGTAAGTGCCTGGGCATTTTTTGTGGGCCTTACAGACCAAAAGCAGTACTGGACTTTAAGTGGCATTCAGAAAACGTGGGAGAGGTCTTACAGAACAAATGTAGTTTAGCGAATCTCATGGTATTAAAAAAAATAATAAAAAAATATATATATATATATGAACTACTGTTTCTTAACTGTATGATTTCTAAATGCTGTTCAAAACCTAGGATAAAACCAACAGGAGAAAGGACAGGCAAAGCAAGATAAATCTTAATGTTTAGTAGTACTTAAAGACTGGTCGTTGACATTTAACTCTGATCTAGATGAGATTCTTGATCACATCTATGCTGCAGGCGTGCTCCAGTGTAAACCCTACAATCTTGCTCCCCAGACCAGTTAGCTCAAACCAAAGACTTACCTCTGCTGGCAACTAAATGTCTACAGGAGGCTACATCACACTCATCCTTACACACACAATGAAGCTGCCAAGGAACATATCTGGACCTGGGAGCCAGACAGAACACCTGGGACATGCCTTAGAGGCAGTCAGTGCATGGCATCATACCACAGCCCAGCAAACCAGTTACTCAAGTAACTTCAATTAAGTGCATTTATAACCCTGGAAAGAGACTGGTTGCAAACATCACGGCAGTTTAACTCTTCTGTATTTGTTCTGAAAATAATTAAGTATTTTCATTCAAAGAAAATGGGAAGTAAAAGCTGAAAAAACCCACCAAAAAAACCCAGAACAAAAAAAGTACTTGCCATCATTCAGGTTAAGAGAAGATGGTGAGGAGTACATTTAGTCTAGTCATTCTAAGAATAGAACCTCATAATCTATCTTCACTGCTAGATATTTTAATGTCCTGCAGAATATATCTAACTACATAGAACAGAAGCCTTAAAGGAAATTAAATACTCATGGAAAAATATGATCTAATTAAAGCATCTACAAACACATTTCAGAAATGGGAGAGAATATTTAATTTTGTCAGTAATATCTGCAAAGTGTTTAATACCAGATATGTACAACCCTTTGGACTTCCAGATTTTCAGAGTATGTCAGAATGTTTTACAAAATACATTAATTGGTACAGCAACAGTTTGAAGCAATGCACACTGGGGAGGGTGGATGTGAATCAAGAAACTGTGACTGTTTTTACTTTGCATTAGTGTTCATGACCTCTACTTCAACCTCCTCTGCCTTATCCCAATGGTACTTTATATTTGTAATTACCAAGATACTGTAAATTGCAAAGAGGCACATGAAACTTAGTTTTTCAAATTAAATCCTTCCAGCTTTACTTTCAGAAGTGGTCTTTTGCTTTTGTAGTTTAGTGTTAGGTTTTTTTCCTTCAATTAAGAATACTTAATTTGCTTGAGGCTTCCCTGTTATTTCATGTTCTTTTTCCTAATGGCAGTATATCAGCTTAAAGAAAACACTAGGCTACAAGTATATATGTAGTTCAAATCTCTCCCTTCTTGGCTATTAACTGCTATAAGGTTGGACAACACTAGAGGTAACAAGACAGATGAGAGCACAAACATAGAGCTCCATATTGACAACATGAAGAGGGTGTAGGTTTTATTAATAGCTCTAGTACAAATCCACACTGAGCACATTCTAAAAGAAAGATGAGATTGCTTTAGCTACAAGCAAAATTTTGGCAAGACTATTTTCTCAAATACTTCATTCTGGAAACATGCAAAATTTGTTTCATCACCTTTGTTTAATTTTCCAATGTCAAACAGTAATTCAGGAAACTGTTCTGACTAAACAGATCTCCCTGGGGGATGGGACCTGGGTATGGATTACCGCACTGCATGCAGATGCGGTCAACCATTCATACAGAAACAAATGTAAAATATTCCAAGATATTTAAGCAGGAAACACAGAGGCCAGGGCCACCTGCTTGAAGCAATCCATAGTTTCCTTAAGAGACCCAAACCTATGGGTCAAAATCCTGACACACAGTCCTTTAGGCAATTATTTTGCAATCTCTCTACCTACATATGATAGAATTTTAGAGTAAAACATTGTGCTGAAGGTGTAGTAGGATTGCTATTAATTCCTTTAGAAAAATTTACTATCAGTCCAGCTTCAGTTAAAAATTCACTCCACTCATTGCCTTATTATCTTCATATGCTGGTAATTCAGAATATTTTATATTGGTTCATTCTCATACTAAGTATTCCTACAGTTTTTTGTTTCACAACACTCTATAGCAAGCAAAATATTTATATAATCTTATCAAACACTTCTCACTCAGTGTGGAAGTCACTGACCTCTTTTTTGTTCTGGCTATTTGAGAAAATGTATGATTTCTTAAGCTACCAGCAAAGCTACATAACTCACTCCTAAAACACTGTGAACCCCATCAGATCAAACTCAAACTACTCAAAGAGCATACAAAAGTTGAACTTCCACTGTGTCTGAAAACAATGGTTCAAACCTAAACCAACTCAAACAAATACCATATACATGAATGGGACCATCCATGAGATTAGCTTTTAGGCTCACTCTTTTATCCCAATAAGCAAAAGAGAACTGAAATGCATATTCAAGGTGCATTTCCGGTTAGTCAAACAGAAACCCCAGAAGAAGAAAAAAGCTATGGAGAAAAACCACTTCCCACAGACAGGATCTTCTTCATTTTGCAAATGGGGAACCTTAACACTTGCGATAAACAAAAGGGTTCTGTTTTCAGAGCTGCCAACCTGGTATCCTCTATGATCATTAAATCAACTTCCATTTCACATTCAAAAGAAAAAAAAAATCACCTGGAATTAATAGAAGTAAAATCTAAATTTGTCCTGCTTCCTGCAAGGTGACCACTCATCACAAATCCCATTGACATTCCCTACAAGCCTGGAAATAAACTTCCTAAGCCTGAAAGTAAACTTCAGTTGTATGTAAGGCTGAGCACTTAATGCATGAGCATCTGTTCCCACAGTTATTCCATTTAAAGTCATTTCCAAACTGCAGCACAGGTGTCATACATCACCAGTCTTATCTAGAAGCTTCCCGTGTATAGGAATATTTTCTTTCTCTTGTTACTTTTAATTGCACCATGTGGAATTACACTGAATATTGATTTCTAAGATTTGTGTAGCTTAAGCAATAATGCAGTTGGTAACACATCTTACTATATTTTATCTCGTCCTCTACAGCAATTTTATAAGCTTATACACATTAGCTCCTGGCATATGGCATGTTGACGAGCATGTTATGGGACTAATGCTTTCAATTTATCTACCAATAGTTGGCAGTGTTCACTCAATTCTCTACAGGCATGACAACAATTCAAGAGGATAGCCAAAAGTATCATACTGTCTGGGCTAGGGTTATATGCTAAACTTCAATATTTCATCCAGGCACATTAAGTCATTACATGAATATTAATTTTAATTTAAAAACCTGCAAGGATGTAAAACTCCCACTCTGCTTCCCTATCTTTTGGTTCAGCCTTAAGACATTATCTCATATTCAGCTCATGCACACCTCAGTACTCCTGGTAGTATCCTTTTTTGTATCATAGCTTCACTTCCTTCTTTATCATTCCTCCCAATTTAGATTCCCATTAATATAATCCCTCCTAAATATTAAAAAGAAGATAGCAGTAATAACATAGACTACTTGTCTTATTCTCCCCCGATTTTACATCAAGTGGGTTTGCCCAGACAGAAGCGCCTATGGAGCACCTCCCACTTTAACACTGGCATAGTTGAAGGCTTTATCATCCTATTACTTTGGTACATTAGTTTGTGTAATTTTAAACAAACACTTTTTGCTTCATTCTGAAGCTATGAAATTAATATATAGATGTTATCACGGGTAAAGATAAGTTGTCACTAGCCAATTTTAAAAAATTCAGATTGAAAGTCAGCCTTCAAAGACTTCCATTTAATCTGACAGTTTTGTGAAACAGTTGCAAGCTTCAGTTCACATCTTCCTTTCCCCACTGTTTTGAAGAAATACATGCATCTATGTATTTCTGCATCTATATATATCAATATCTATTTCTATAGTTTTTATTTCATTCTTTTGACTAAATACAATTTCATATTTTTCTGCACTCACTAATTTTACTTTGACAAGTCTTCACAGATGACAAGAAATCTTCTCTTGTGGCTTTCCCACATTCCTTTGGGCCTGACTGCACATCCACAAACAAAGCTGTCACCGAAGTCACCTGTCTACTGACAAAACAGTGGCAAAAATAAAAGCTACATGGTTATTCAAATTGCATCCAAAGAACTACACACAGTTCAATGCCATGAACCAGTACTTGCTTCAAATCAGAGAGGTGTTAACTTTGTTACCAAAAGTACAGATGTACTATCTCAAAACAAGTAGCTGTTTTGTTGGGGGTTTTTTTTGTTTTGGTGGAAAGAGAAGATGTCTCTGTTCTGATCATTCTCCAAATTTCCCTGCCCATCAAAAAGCCAAATGCTCCAGGTTAGCACCTTCTGGACCAAATACATACAAGTGAAAGAGACAGTGTAAGCAGAGGAAGTTAATCAGATGATGTAGTGCTGATCCCACGGTAAGGATAATGGCACAGGAAACGCCACAAAAATATGGTGGTTACTACTAGTAAGTAGTAAAACCCACGTAACAGTACAGGCTGGGGACTGACTGGCTGGGAGCCTGAAGGGCTACCAATACCTGTATCAGAATGGACAAGAGAGGATAGAGAAAGGAAGGACTGTGACACTTTTATACAGTCATACAACACCTATACTATACTATTTCCCACACAGTATTATATTTCTTATCTCCTCTTAACATTAGGCTAGAAACACTTGGGAGACTATTTCTTCCTTTCATTTCCTTACAGTATTCATACAGACAATAATCCAATGCATTTCACTTTCATGACATATATTGAAGTTGAAAGAGTAGTATGAGGACAGCCATCTCCTTTCCATGTTTTTTTCCTGTCATCCACTACAGATACAAGCATTTTAATTTGGGCTACAGTTCCATATTTGTAAACATTTGTGAAACAGTGGGAAGAAATACTCTCATTTTAGATCAAACTAAAACAACTTCAAGACTGCTCCCCTCTAGACCAAGGCAGCAGCTGAAAGCTGAAGCAAAATATGCTTTCACATCATTGAAGCAAAGTATGAAGTATAGAGAAGAGCCCTTTTCTGTCCCCAGACATTTCCTCATAAGTGAGCCAGCTAGCTGTCCTTCCTGGCTTTACTTTGATCAAGATGTGACCCATCGAGACCATTCTTGCAGGCAGTTTAACCTATATCTGAGCTTCAGGACAGGTGTCTCTGCAGTGCCTGCTTCCTAAGCATCCAGAGTGGAGAACTCTCTGCTCCTAACCCCCAGCTAGCATGGCTAGGTTCACTTGAACAGAAAAGCAAACAAGTGAGTGGAGAAACAGCATATTTACCTTTGGTTCCACAGTGCACAGGAAGAGGCATACCTTGAACTTCTGCTGGACAAACACAGCTGTTGTCTGTATTATTCTCCACCGACTAGTGTTTTTACAATTATTATTTCACCCATGGAATTTGGAAAGCTTACAAAATAGAAATGCTTTTGTCCCTGATATACTACGTTAAAACACTTTATCCTGAAAACGTACTGCTAGTGATACAAATCTTTAAAATACATAATCAAAGCTATCTAGCATTCTTACTTGATCAAATAAGAGATTGTCTTTTCATGTTATATCATCACAAGTTGACAATTACTAAATACTTGTCTCCAGAACTGTACCTACAAAGGCAATTAATTTCAAAGCTTATGATGTATAACAAAGAAAAAACTCAAAGTTGTTGGTTCTTATAATCAAGAGCGTAATTTATTTTAAATACCTGTACAGATCCATCACAACTGATCATGGGAACAGGAGATGAGACATACTGTAACTATAAAAAAAATTAACTGAATGGGTTTGATATGATAAATTATTAGGAATGACAACAAGACTTTATTTATAATAGTTTGCACTAAAATTTAAACATGTTGGTTGAGCTAGAAGAAATGGAAACATGGAACAGTTCTTTCAGACATGGAACAGTCCTGAAAATATTTTTACTTGGGAATTTACAATAGTATTCCTGTTTAACTTAATATTCCACCAACTTGATTTGACATAGCAAATTGAAGTTAAAAACAGTAGCTTCTTTCTCAAAACAGACTCAACATTACTAGAGTTTTACAAGATAACTATTGCATTGAGCAAATTGTGCATAGGCCTCTACCTTTACCTTAAAACACAAGCTCTCTCATTACTTCCTTTGGATTTTAATAGTTTTACTGTCTCGAAGCAAGAGCTGCACAAATAAACAATGATATCAAAGATGCATAAGAAAAAAAACTTGATGTTTGGTCATAGCCTCGTACTGCAGGTAAACCAAGTCAATAGGTATAGCAAACAACACACATGTTTTTGCACTAGAGACAGCAGATGGGACGGAGCAGACTCAGAACACATATGTGAGTAAGGGAGGATAATCAGTGGAGGTGCCTGAGAACTTCCCCTCAGCATCTGCGAGTGCTGCAGATGGGCAGCAAAAGTTGATGGACATGATGCATTGTGCTATGCATGAAGCTGCACCATTAATGCTGTGCAGTCACACAAAACAGTGCAGGTGTACATCCCAAGGCAGCGTAATTATTTATATCTTACTTGACAATGGGACTACAGCTTGAAACAGCACTGCAACTCCTTGCTTCAGCCTAACACACAATTAATTTACCCTTAGAGACCACATGCCCTCTCTGCAAGGGGTTTGTCCACTTTGACTTCTCTATTGTTTTTTCTCCTTCCTCAAGGTTATCTAGCATTTACCAACCTCTCATGAATGAATAACACACAATTATATGGAGCACAAACATCTAAGTAGCCAAAGGAAAAAATATACCCTCCTTCATTGGCACATATACAGCAGGTATTAACATTTTTCCCCACCTAATTCAACAGATTCTGGCCACCTCACTTCATGCATTTTAATCCAGAAGCGAGTTCTCTTGTATCTCTGCAAAATCTATTTAAAATTACCTGCCCAGGCAAAGCTTCCTCTCAAATACTAACCAGATACAACGTTCTTCCTTACACGCTAAACTATTACAGAACTGCAGTTGGGATACTCATTTCCTACTGGAATCCACAATGCTTTCACAAGAAGTAGATGCCTCAGCTCCTCCTGAAACATATGGGACTTGTCTAGGTTCACAGTGCATGAAATTCAGCCAGGTGAGAAGGAGACATTTAAACAATTCATAAAAGACTCCAAGGATAATGTGTGTCTTAATCTAGAAGCCAGATTTAGACTGAAGCTGGGCAATAGGTTTCACAGTGTAGATTTGAGGCAATTGTGTCAACAACACTCTACACCCCCTAATCCCATGTCTTGAAGAGCATCTCACTTTGCAGATCTAGACTTAAGTTAAAGGGAAAAGGTTAATCTTCACAGGGGATTTGAGCATATTGAGTATCTACCCAGCTCTAGTTCTCTTCAATTACCTCCAACTTTTTGAGATGGATCTGCATCTCCATATCAAGACTTTGCAAACTTTGTTTTCATATAATGACCCTAGTAAGAAATCATTAGGGGATCTCAGTTGTTTATAGAAGGTAAGATACTCTCTAAAGTGTGGATATTGGCATTCTTCATCCCATCCTCAGTTATGAACTGTACTAAACACATCCAAGCTCAAAGATCTATAAAGTCTCTTACATATCACTGCAAAGTGACTTTTTTCCATATAAAGAGAGAAGACTGAAAAATTATGTCACTCAACTCTACAAAAAAAAATGATGCTGCTTTGACAGCCCAGCAAAGGAATGTTCTTCAGTTTTAAAGGAAAACACAATTATCAGAGAAAAAGAAGTTTTAGTGACATAGTGTAGGAGAGTAAAAAAAAAAAAAAAACAACCCCAAACCAAAAACAAACCAAAAAAACCAGAATCTGAATGAATATTCACATCTGACATTTTAAAGGCATTAATCCATTATATGATTTTTTAAGTGGCTAACCACTTTTCTGTGCAAAGTCATAACACTTTCATCCAGAAAATAGACAAAACTATCCCTGGCACTTTAAACACCTTACAAATAGTTCCTAAAAGAATTATAAAAAACATAATCTTCAACATGCATCATAGCGCAGTTCACTGTTTCAGTAAACGAGACACGTTCTGCATGCTGCACATGTAAGAACTGGGAAAATTTCAGAAATACAGCCAGACTTACTGAACTCTGCAGTACCTCTTACAGTAATCATCTACAAGTTGATGTTAAAGCTCTAAAACCTTCTCTCACAAGTTCCAGTTCAGAAATCACAAAAAAAGTATGAGAAGACTAAACAAAACTTGCCGAGTGAGCTGACTCACCGTTACAATGGTGTTAGAGAAGTGGTGTTTAGTGGTACATTCCAAAGGACAACACCTACTGTAGCAGAGGTTAAAAGCAAGTACATGGATTGACTTTTTCCTCTAACATGATATGTCAAGTAGTTTAGACCATCTGGTGCACAACAACTCTTACTTATCTCACAGTTTAAATGCATAGGAGAGACATAACTATTGAATTATTGTTAGAACTATAAATAACTAGCACGTTATCCTACCTTATGCAAGACTACTAATTTATACAGTCTCAAGATATCCATTACTCTCTCCTGTTCTCAAAATGTGGTATTGCCATTCCCTAAAGAGAAATTTCCCCTCAGTATTCAGGGTTATTCGGCATGTTTGTTGTATCTAGGAGATTTGTTATACTTTTCAACTCATATGAAACTCATTGTTAACAGATTTATTTCCTTATTACTTCTTTGGGAAGAGAAAAAGTAGGGGAGAGCATGGACCTCTCATACGAGTATTCAGAAACTAACCACAGAGCTACCCCTGCTCCTGGGGAAGGAATGCATTTCATATGAATGCAAATAACATCTGTTCTTCACAAGTCACTATTTTCTGCAGATAGAAAGTCATCAGGAAAGGAGTACTGTTATCATCCACTTTACCATGAAACCCCACCACTAGCAAGAACTATTTGATGCAGAAAAGTGGTACAAACCTGCTATTAACATCTATGTACCAATAGTGGTTCCTACTGCTTCACCCATTTTTGGTGGTTTCCAGGTGACCAGAGGCAGTAAGATGTAATTACTTCTCTTTCACTTACATACATACAAATAAGTTGAGACACAGAATCTTCACAAATGCTGATCTTGGCCAAGCAGAAATCAAGTAAATTCAGGGAGACCTAAACAAGCTGGAAGAATGGACCAATCTCATGAAATCCAAGAAGGACAAATGCCAAGTCTAACCCTTGGGAGGGACTAATCCCAATGACAGTACAGGCTAGGGACAGACTGGCTGAAGAACAGTTCCACTGAAAAGAAATTCGAGTGGTCCAGTGGACAACACGATACACACGTCTACAGCATGTCCTGACAGCAGTGAAGGCTGTATCAACAGAAGCATAGTCATTTTTTCAAGGGAGGCAATTATTCTTCTTTACTCTGCTCTTGTCAGACTGTCTGCACTTACTGCACTGAGTTCTTGACCCTCCAGTACAGGAATGATATCAATAAATTCAAGCAAGTTCAGGAGGGCCACAAAAATAGTCACTGCACAAAATCACATGTCTATTGAGGAGATACTAAGACAGCTGGGCTTGTTTGGCTTGGAAAAAGGGGGCTTTGGGAGGGACCTAATAGTAGCTTTCCAGTACTATCCAGTACTAGGAGGCTATCAAGAAGAAAAGCCAAGCTCTTCATTGGAGTGCACAACAGGAAAATTGAAATAAATTGAAACAAATTATTCTGACTAGGTACAAGGGGAAAAAAGTCAGTACAAAAATAATTAAGCAGAGGAGCAGGGGCCCAGAGAGGTTGTGCAACCTCCATCCTTGCAGGCTTTCAAAACCCAACTGGACAAAGCCTTTATGATCCTGAGCTGACCTACTTTGAGCAGGAGGTTGAGCTAGAAACCTCCAAGGTCCCTTCCAGCCTGAATGATTTCATAATTCTTGTCTCTATTGGCTTTTCAACTAGGAGCTTACAAAGCCACTTTACTGTTTTAGGTTACCAGTTTCCTTGCTATTCAGTAGCATTCAGCCCTATGAGTTGCAAAATGTAGTATCATTCTAGTTGCAGATTAGTTTATTTATTTGACAAGCTTCCAGTAAAAACAGTTTTGTGACTTTAAGCAAGTTTCTATGGAAAATTTCAACAACAAACATTATACAAACTGAATTTTTCTTACTCACCTTGTCTTTGCTACTGAAAAAATAGGAAATACAGTCAACTACTACAAGTACAAAGTCTGAGTTTTCAGTTCTAAAATTCAATTTTAAACCTCTTCCAGTAAATACACATAGATTTTTTCAGATTTTATGTGGAAAGGGCATTGACTAATTCCCATCAAGTTTTTCTATCTACTTACCTAGTACAACTTGCCTTGTTGTAAGGTAAGTTAAAACTCTAGGGAGAGCACTTGACTCTCCCTAAAACATGAAAATATCATCACCTTTCTTCTAGGCTGAGCAGTAGTCCAGCCGCTACCTAGAAAAACCCATCTGCAGCATTCATCCCTTGTCATAGACCCAAATGTCATTGCCCAAGAAAGTACATTTGTGTTTTTCTTTTACTAACTTTGACTCTTGGAAAAAGAGTATTTCATTTTCTTATTTGGAAAATTTGAGTTTATACAGAGCAATACCAGGAATATTTAATCTTTTGCCAACAAGGCATGTTAACAGAGATAATCCTCTCATGTTTTTATCAAGGCTGAGGCAATTCATAGCACTAATGCAAAATCCCTCACTCATCTTCTTCCATTTACACCCTGTTAATCATATAACATCATTACAAAAAATGCAGTAAACTAATTACTGTTCAGTCACTTTTTTCTTCC
>NW_010324160.1:0-15805 GCF_000700745.2 Antrostomus carolinensis
GTGGGCAGGTACAGCGGTCGGGTTGTGTCCCTCCGACAGCAGTTTGCGCTTTGGTTTCACTTTTTCATTCTCAGTTCTCCAAACGCTTTGAGGAGATGAGCGGCTTCTTCCAGCCAGGGAGAAATCTGCGCTGAGATAGGGAAAAAAAAACCAAAATCTTGGGAAAAATCTTGGCCAGGGCCCAGGGTCCCTCGGGGCCAGCGAGGAGCGGCCGTGTGGTTTCTGTACCGATGCTGGGGCTTCTAAAAGGTACAAGGGTCGGATGCTCAATGAGGGGACGTCAGCGTTTGATCCGTGTCCGAGTAACGAAGGATGAAAGCTGGGAGGGAGCTGGAGAGGTGACTTTGTAGTAGGACAGGTGATGTGACCTGGGGTGGGACTGTCCCTGTCCCATGACCCTGCCCAGGGCTGTGACAGCCCCTTTGCTGAGAAACGGGGAGCTCGGGGGACCATTTGTGTTCATAATGCCCATGCCCCGCTGAGCTGAGCAGAGGACAGATGGGCCCTGAGGACCCCAGATCATTTCCCTCAGTATAGTCTAAATAAAAACAATGCACAGAAAATTGCCTCCTGTGGCAAGAAACCAAAACTGAGAGACAGCAGGAGAGGAAGGCCATCGCCTACAGCATCAATACTCCCGTGGGCTGAGGAGATGGAGGACTAACAAGATTTAAATTCTACATCAAGCTTAAGTTTTCTCCTCTTTTAAAATCACATTTGCTATGAAACAAATGAACAGTAATACAAAATCCCATAGTCACTGCACATATTTGATTTCCTCTGTGATTGTAAAGAAGAAAATGTTGATGACTCAACAAGTCTTTGTTTAAAATAAAAACCACAGCAAACCCCAGGAAAACATGCTTTTTGAAAGCATAATCATTTTTTGTTTGTTTACTTTTTATTTTTGTTTTGGTTTAGGTTTGCTTTTTATTGTTAGGAGCTATGCTTTGATTGTGACCTTGTAACATCACACCCAGAAATAGAAGCAGGTTTAGATTCAGGGGAAACACATTTTTTTCCGATGGTGGAAGAAGTAGGCCAGCCACACCAGCTCTCTCGAGAGGTGGGAAAGGCAGTGGCAGCTGTGGTAAGAGGTGTCACATACTAAGAATTAAAACTCACCAATTTGTTACCTATAAGTTTATCATCACTGATGAGAATTAGCTTTTTGTCAACCCCACGATGGAGGAAAATGCTAATTTTCAAATTTTAATTTACTGCTTCTTCATAGGGCATTTTTCCCTGCAGCCCTACAGTGGATTAAGCAGCTTCCCATTTTCATCTAAGTTTAAGTGAAATGTAGCTTAACTGAAAAGATGAAACATTTTGAAAGCATGTCAGTGACGTGGGAGCTTACGTCCCATTTCCAAAAGCCCTGAGGTACTTTGAGGTTTAAATAACTTGAACATTTTTTAAATTTTGCCCAGGGTTTAAGGAACTGAACTGACACAGAAATTCCTCTCATCCTTTTCCCAGGTTCTCAGATTTTCAGTGAGTCTCTCTAAAGCCTCGATTGTGGTCACACTTGTATGTGTATTTAATTCGTATGAATACACCACTGTAGTCTTTGGAAAAAATGTCCTCAGAGCTCCTAATGGACTGTAGGCATCAAGAATCAGGGTCTGTAGATAACATGTCCCTCACAAAAGTACGCTGATAGCAACTACTGATCATGTGCAAGCACTAATAGATACCAACACACATCACTTCAGGAACTTAAAATAAATTAACTTCTCACTGTGAGGGTGTGCTTGCCAACAGTGGGTGCGGGAGGCAGTGCTCCAGCAGAGCTGGCTTTAAAACACACATTAGAGGCCCTCAAAGAAGGATCCCAGATGGACAGAACCAAGTAAGCAGAAGCATTAGTTCCCTCTGCAGCAGCTGGTGTAGCTTGACATGGAATGGCTCTCCTCAGGTGAAATACTTGGTGTTTGTACTTGTCTAGCACATGTGGGTCTTGTTAAGTTGTTGATGTCCTTGGGGGAAGGCATGCTGTGCACACCCACACCTGCACCAGATTTCCCTCATCCCATTGATCTGCTGCTACTTTATACCAAGGCATTCTCCTGCCCATGACAGCCGCTCAGCAGAGCACGTATGTCCATGGCATGCCTTGAACATGCCCCTAGAGATACAGAGTGCACAAGTACTATATTCCCAAGGCAGTATAATCACTGCAGTCATCATCCTTCTGTGGTCTTTTCATGGTGAAGCCACCTGCTGCCTTCTCTTGCTTTTCCCCCAACAGATCAGTAACACTCCCTCTTCTTCCTCCTTGTCTCATCACCTGCTTGAAGGAGCAAAGAAAAGGGGAGAAATGTAAAATACATGGCCAGAATGGCACACGTACAGCAAAACATTAGCAGCTTGGTGTCCCTCAACAGAAGGGACCAGGTGAATTCACCTCCCTGGACTGACCAGCGAGAGCCCTGTGCTCCACATGTGAGGAGAGCTGGCTCTGCTCCCTGGGATGTCAGCCCAAAGACATGTTTCTGGTGGACACAGGCAAACAGGCAGGGAAAGGCAGAGTGCTGTGGGGTCCCAGGGTAGTGAGTTGACTTCTGGTGGAAAGCATCTCTCTCCCACCCATCTGGGTCCCCAAACAGGGCCACCTGGTTGCATTTGCCCCATCTCTACCTGTAGGTCCCCAGGAGCTGCTGGGAAAGGCGGACAAAGCAGAGCATGGCCCTACACCAGCTTCGTTGCCTTTCCTGGGCAGATCTCCCCATTTTCACTGCTGTGCATGTTCAGGGCTGGCTCAGAGCTACCTCCCTGCACCCTGTGCTGTGCCTGTGCTCCGAGGGAGGAAAGCAGGAGCTCAGCAGGATGGCTGACCCCATCCCATCGGTTGTGTCTTCCCTCCACCCTAACCTGTTTCTTAGGCGATCTTCTCCCCGCCATGTGGTCCTGTGAATCCTCTGAGTCACTGTGAGAGGCAAAATCAGAAAGGCAATGGAGTGCTGATCTTGGAGACCCTTCTAACAGGCGCTGCTGCCTGGGAATAGCCAACCCAAATATTTTCATGCACACACAGCGCAATTCCTGTGCGTCTTTCCTGGAAAGAAATAAAGAGGTTTTAAACAGCCAGAGCCTGCCAGCTCCCTGTGGTGGCTGCTGAAGTGAGGTCTCACCATCTCCAGAGCCCTCAAGCTCCCAGCAGAACAGCACATGCTGCCTGGAGAAGAGCAGAAGATATTTCCTCCCAGCTCAGTTCAGGCAGGAGCACCTCCTGCCATTGTGTCGGGCCACGAGGCATTATTTGATCTACCTGAGAAGTTTCCATCACCTGGGGTTTTGGCTCCATGCCTGCACTTCAGGGAGGAGAAGGTTCAGAAATGGGCGAGTGCCTGTCAGATAGTCGTTAACTTGGTAAGAGCAGCAAGCAAATTAAGACACCAAAAGAGGCAAGAGAAGCCATGTAGGACTTCAGTACAGCACCTGAAGTTGTTGTAAATCACCCCTTTATATCACTTAAGAACTGTGAGATGATAAGCAGGGAAAATAACCTTCTTATTCAGAGTCCCATCAGTCAGATAAAGTCCTGTGTGCTATGTCAGCATCAGCACTGTTCTACCAAAACCCCATGTTGCTTCAGGTCTGTGCTCTCCATGATCTTACCATGAATTCAACCTCTGGGCTTCCTAGACTTTCAGATTCCTGTTTTATGAAGTTTTATTACAGGGCAGTTCCCTCTAAGGCCTGTCATTTCTCTATCAACACAGCAGGCACAGGCAGCAAGATCTTTTTGCAGAAAAGCAGAGGAAGCTCTTCAGACAGGGACTTTGCTGCAGAGAAGTGGCACTGCAAAGGGGGGACCCTGGCCTTCAGAGACAAATGTGGGAGAGGACAGTTTGGGGATATCTGTGGCAGAACCTGTTGGTAACTGTGCTTAGCAGTACATAGTTTTGATGAAAAGAACAGGCCAAAAGTTCATTTTACAGTTCCATATCACAGGCGGGTGAATTTTCTGCTCAGTATTAATGTTGCCTATTTCACCTTGGGAAGGAAAATTGTCCTTGTGAGGTGACCACAGGCTGATGTAGCTCTGTAGGAAAACTGTAGACAAAATATCTGAGCTTGTGTGGGAAAAAGCTACTATTTTGCCATGGTGGGAAATTCTGGTAGCTCTTCCTCCTCCGCTTTTCCCTGTTTTGAAAGATGTTTTTGAATTTTAGTCATGGTGAAGAACATCTCGTGGTCAGGGACATGACTTTGGCTTCACTGCTGGCTTCCAAAACCAACATCCTCAATATTTTTCAATGTTTAAACCAGTGGGTGTACAGAGTGGGGAGGGTCAGTGCCCATCAGCCTATGTTTTCATCAGCGGGTGATGGACTAGGGAGGCACATACAGAATTTGCAGGTGACACTGAGCTGGGAGAGTCTGGAAATATTTTAGAGGAGAGACTTAAGAATTAAAGATTGTGACAAATTAGAGAGCTGGTCTAAAAAACCAAGCCACGTGTTGTGTCCTGTGTGGTAGGACCAACTGACCCCATGGACACCAGGTGAGCAACCGGCCAGGCAGCGGCCACGGGGAGCCAGAGGACAGGGTGATGGGCACCGCGGCCATGAGTCAACAGTTCTGCAGTTCACGCAGTTCTGCAAAAGCAAACAGCCTTCTGGGGTGAAGAAAGAGAAGTGGCACATTGGGGAAGCGGCGTCTCTGTTCCGGCTGGTGCCTTTTAGGGGCCTTTTTGGTTGGAAAATGCAATTCTGGGCGTCCTCCAAGAAAAATGAGAGCAAGGAAGAGAGGCTGAGTTGTTGGATACTCATCAAATAACAGCTCTGAGGAAAGAGCTGGGTTTCACTTGTGCAGGAAAAACTGAAGGGAGATGTGAAACCTGTTCTCCAAATGCAGAATGTGTCTGCAGAGAAGGAGGGGGCAAATCATTTGTGTGTCCTTTGGGGGTAAGAGAGGAAGTGATGAGGTTCATTGGATGGAGAGATAGAGGGGAGAAAGCTGGGCTCTGCAGGAGCTTGTGGAAGTGGTTTTAGCAGGTAAACACCTGATAAATGAGATAATCAGATAAACACCTGCACTGGGGCAAGGGGAGAGATGAGGACCTGTGAATGCAAAGTGCATCAGGGTGGAGAGCGGTGGCAGGGGGACATGTAGCAGCCCTGGGGCGTCCCACGGCAGGTTTGGGGTCACAGCAGCCCACAGCAGGTCTGTCCCCACCATATCACAGGGGACAGACTCAGCACCCAGCGATGCTTGCTCAGGGCAGAACCATCTCCCCTGGGCAGGTCCCTGTCCCACCTCCCCACTCCAGGGGTAGAGGCATGGGGTGAAGAGCCCCTGTTCCCCATCAGCGCTCCCTGCCCCACATGCCCCATGGGTGAAGGGGCCGAAAGACAGCGGGGGGGGGAAGCTGGGCCCCTGGTGTTTTCTCATTCTCACAGCCTGGCTGGTGTCCCGGGTAGGTTTGCAACATGGCTTTTCTGGCTGAAGTAATACCCACGAGTGATTTATTCCCTTTGACAGTTCCTGGTTTGCGCCATTGGGGAGTTAACTCTGCTTTGGAAGGAGAAAGAGGTAAAGGGGCAGGAAGCCTGGTTTCCCCTCCTCCTTCCCTTGCCTGCAGAGCAGAGCACTTATTTCCAGTGAGCCTGGGCAGGACTGAAAGGTCTCCTGAAATGTGCACCAGAGCTGGGCTTAAAGCAGCTTTGGATAAGCCCTTTTCTTACTTAAATCTGTTCTAGTCCCAACAAGTACACACAGTACTTGCTGTGCTCCTCGGAGGGACACTCCAGGTGTAGGAAAGAGATGTAAATGTTTTGTTTTCACTGGAAACAAAGTGCCTGTAGCCAAAAAAGTGAGTTTTTCTGCTCACAGCAAGACCTGAATGGAGATTTCAGGTGCTGAATGCTCCTCTCCAGCTGGGGCTTCTCGAGGGTTAACGCAGCAGGAGATGCTCTGTAAACAGAAGCTGTGGAGCTTTGGCTTCATGGTTCAAAGGTCCCTCCATGCAGACTGAAAGTCCCCTGGGGGCAGAGATCACCCCTGTCCCTCCAGTGTTTGTGGGACCATGCTCCATGGAGCCCAGTGCCAGCTGTGGCCAGCTGAGCCCGAAGAGACTGTCCCTGTGCAGAAAGCGCCACGTTCCTCTGTGATGACTTGACCAAGGGCTCTGCTACATCATTTGATTCCTCATGCGGCTTGCTGGTCTTTCAACCCACATGCTCATTAGGGGCTGTAGATCATAATCATGTGCTTTATCTCAAATAACCCCCAGCCCAGAAGCTGAAGCACAGAGCAGGCTCTGTCATGACCTGCACTGGCTTTAATCCACAGCTTCTCAAGACTCAGTTGTGGTCAATCTAAACAAAACCTGATCTCAGGGCAAGACACAAAAGCAGTTGTTTTAGCCAAGGTACTGCTGGTTCGGACTCCGTACGTGAGGCTGAACTCAGAGATGAGCTTTTGTGCCAACAGGAACCAGTTTGCTTGCACTGAACAGGACTATTACTTGGAGGTCCTTATGAGATTGCTGCCATGTTCTTTCGCACAGTTTGACTCAGCAATTCTGTTTAAGTCACAGCTTTTTTTATTAGCGTTATCCTAAAACTAAGCTGGTTTTTATCTGATAAATCTGAATACCAAGGCAGTGAAATGGGTCTTGATTTCTTTTTTTTGCCAGAGCTGAAGTGAAGCTCGTGCTTTGCCACCACAGGTCCTTCCTTCTTCAGGGTTTGAAACATAAAACACCTCCAGGCTGTGAGTTATGGGAACCAGTGAGGCTATCCTCCTGTACCATAAGAAGTGAAAGGGGCCCAAAAAGATGGTCTCATTGTTAAAGACGTGGTCAAGGATATCAGGGTCCCCCCAGGCAAACTTGCTGCAGTCCTGTTATCGTTTGTATCTCAGTCCCCCACGTCTGTTGAAAGAGGATAACGACTGAGCTGGCTCCCAGTTAGTGGCGGGGAATGATCTGCTTGGCAGATTGACTCTGCTGTGAGCTCAGAGACACCTGAGTGAGCTCCTGCAGCCTGGCTCCGTCCAGAACGGCTGTCCTGCTGCAAAACCTGAGCCAGGCCACTCAGTGTGGGCGGAGAGGCACAGAAACCTTGTTTGCCTGGCACTGAGCCTAAGCTAACAGCCTCTGCCAAGCCTCAGGTGCAAAATATATCGAATTATCCATGGTTTTTCTTCTGTGAGAGCCCCTCCCTCTGCCTGGGCAACGGGGACTTGACTGCTTCGTTTCACCCAGCTTTTGTCTGTTTGATCCCATTCTTTGGGGCAAGAGTGGTCTTTGTAGCCACTTTTGGTAGGGTGCCTGGTAGAGCAGAGCTCCCTGCCTTGCTCATTGCTCATCATTGCTATTGTCCTGCAAATAATAGCAGTAATGGCAATGCCATCGGTGAATGGCACACAGGAACAAGCGTGCTAGAGCTGGGCATAGCATCCCCACGCAGAGATAGAAGGGTGTCTGGACATAGCATCCCCACACAGTGATATAAGGGTGTCATTAATAGTCTAGCTGAAGAGCAGCTTTACATTGTATTAGATATTTTAATTAGGGAACGGCTTCCCAGTTAGGATTGAAGCTAGTTTACTACCACTGGGCTGGGCTTTAAATCATCTTGTAGCTTCCTTGGTAAGAAAGCGATCTCCTTGAATTGCACATGCCATAATTCAGCAGGGGTAGAGTTTCCTTGATAGGAAAGATCAATAAATGAGGTTTATCTGAGGCTGCAACATGCTAAAGATGTGTCTGAGCGCTGAGGTATTTGCTCTCGGTCTCCTCTGCCTCTGGGTGAGTTGGTAGCATCCTGGCCAGGGTGCTTTGCAGTGACTTTGGGTGGGTTGACCTTGCCGTGAACAATTAGCTTTGGGAGGGAGAGTGTTAAGCCAGTAACACATTGTCCATAGGTGCAGAACAGCGGCATGAACGTGTAAGTCGGGGGTGGCGGCAGGAGAGCAGGGGGCTGCGTGCTCCACAGAGATACAGCAGTGAAAAAAAACTGTTGCCTAATCAGACGCTCCATTTCCAGGCACCTGTTAGGCAGAGACCACAGCGTTTTTCTCAGCAGAATGCATTTATGGTGAAAGAGGGACTTTCTCTTCCTTCCTGGGAGATTTTGGTGTGTGGCAGTGATGGCAATGCGACCCGCGGTGGCAGCTGGCAGTGGTGGGGACCAAGCTGCCATCCCACCCAGGGCTGTGCGGCAGGGACAGGTCCTGCTCCAGAGCCCCGACAGTCACAGCACAATTGAAATAAACACACCAAAGCCCATAGAAAACATTTTAAGGCTTCTTACTTTTTAACTATCCTGCTGACTTCAAAGGCCATTTAATTTTGCCATCCTTTTTAATCAAAATAACTGGAGACAGCAAAGCTGTTTATCTCTAAACATTGCTAACATCTCTCTACATGTTCAGTGGCAGTTACAGGACAGAGAAAACACACTACAAGAAAATTTGCTT
The DNA here is from genome assembly GCF_000700745.2 of Antrostomus carolinensis. NCBI lineage: Eukaryota > Metazoa > Chordata > Aves > Caprimulgiformes > Caprimulgidae > Antrostomus > Antrostomus carolinensis. The sequence continues at coordinate 8,434 of NW_010324160.1, forward strand.
ACAGCAAAATTCACATCCTGGTGGGAGCATGGAGAAAGCTCTTGAGGTGCTTTAGATTGATTATAAAATGAGTCTGCAGGTAACAACTGCGTTGTCACCCTGAATGTTGATTTCTCTCCCCTCGGCTGAGAGCCAGAAATGCATCTCTCTATTTTGGGATAATATTTTGTGCATACAGGTGGTGAAAAAGGAAGGGAGGGAGTGTAGGAAAGAAAGCTCGTTAGGCTGAACAATAGCATTGGCCTTAGAACAAATAGTTCCAGCCATGACTAAATTTAGGTGGAGCAAGAAGGTTGCTAAAAAATAAAGCAGAGAGCTTCTGATAAGTGTCTGATAAGAAGGGGCCAGGAAAAAAAAAACAAAACCTAACATCTTCTGAGATAGAGCTGCTTTACTTTACACTGGGGGTTTTGTAGCACAGCTGGTTGTGGACAAAGAGGACTGGTGTTTCCATGTTGTTCTCCAGTGTTCCCATTACCTGAGCTCCACTTGTGAGGTTGCTCTTCACCTTGAGAAACCCTGGGTGGTCTCTTCTCCCTCCTCACCTGTGTGTTTCCTTTACAAGCTGACAGCCCTTGTCATCTCTCTCACTCTTTCTCTATGGCCCTTTTCTGGGTTTATTCCCTCTTTTTGCAGTGGAGTGAGCAGAACTGCAGTGTGCTGGTCAATGTATGGATTTATACAGTAGTATAGTAGTGTTTTCTCTGTTGTTTCATATGCCTTTCCCACTAATTCCTGGATGAAACATCCCAATGACTGTGGTACACGTGGAATATACCTGTGGCAGGGGGTGTGCATGGGCAGCAGCCTGGGTTAACCCAGCTGACCCAGACAACATCACCAAATTAGCCTGGTGGCACACAAACCCTTCTGCAGGTCCACAACAGAAGCAGAAACCTTCAGAGTGAAGTATGAGTAATTCAGAGTTTAACAGGACTCTCTTACTCACCTAGAGCATGAAAGAAAGTCTGTGTGATATGTGAGGAGCAGAGGAAAGGTGTTATTAAAGAGGAGAAGTCAGCACACCTTTCTTTGGCACTTGTTTTTCTCCTGAGAGCGCTTCTGCCACATACGAGCATCTTCTGTCTCTGGGAGAGGGGGGTGCTTGGTGAGAGGCAAGGAGAGCAGATAGACCTCTGCCATAGAAACAGCATTGTCACCATAGCCATGATTTTTTGTATCCAGAACAGTGAATTATAGTTTTGAGGTCCACCTGCTGAAGGTGTTTTGTCAGGTTTCCATGAGGAGTAGGACTGAGAGATCATGGTTGTTGTGTAAGAGATCTTCTCCACTGGTAACTCAGGCTCTGTTTGATGTGTGTCTGCCAGGGAGCACTGAGCTGGTATTTTCAGACTAATGTGACCCTCAGGTCTTTTTTTGGAGTGGTTTTAACAAAATGTACAGCTCATTAAAGAATACATATAATTAGGAGGGGGTTATGCCCATAGGCAGCGCTTGGCGTGTGTCAGTAGTGAATTTTGGTGCTCAGGCACTTTGAATGAGGAGATCCTTCTGCAGATTCTTCACAATAAAGATTGACTATCCTAAACTATCACCACGCACAAGCACCACCTTCTCAATATTCACTCCTTTCCCAGATCACTTATTAGCGTGTAGAACAACACAGATCCTCAGGGAAATCCTGTGATAACCTATTCCTATTAGGAAAATTATTTATTTCTTCTTACCCTTTGTTTTCCACTGGTAACTATTCATGCAGAAGTACCCTGCCCCTTTGCACCACTGCTGTTACCAACCCAAGGAAAGCCTTGGGTGACAGACGTTTCCAAAAGCCTGTGAAAAACACAGCCTGCGCCAGGGACCAGGTCACCCCATCAGAGTGGTCACCTTCACTTTGAAAGAACTTGACTAGCTATAAGGCAAGACTGTACTCTGCCAAAACCAAGTTGTCTCAGTCCCCAAATATCACAAGTTTGTTAATTCTGGTCTTCATTGTCATCTCTACCAGTGTGCCCAATGCAGAAGCCAGATGTCCTGGTGTGTACATTCGCTGGGCCACCTCTTGAGCCATTTTAAAATCTGCCCTTAAGAAGGTGGCCATTCCTTAAGGGCACATTTGCCATTCATTAAGCTAGGAGGTAGAAGTGAGCGGTGGTACAGCCTGTGAGCAGCCTGGTAGTTCTCTGCCTGAGTTTCATCTGACCTCTGGGGCTGGCTGGTGTGCTACCAGTGAATTTATTGATCTGCTTAAAACCTCTTTGTGGCCTCAATATCTAATCTGTTAAGGAGAGCAGAGTGTTACAGGGCAAAATTCATTAACGTTTGTAAAGCTCATCAAGATCTTTCATGAGCAAATCCCATCATGTTTTAATATATTTTTTAAATGTCACGAGTAAGTTCTCATTACTCATTGAAGAGCTGAAGCAAACAGCGCTTGCCAGATCCAAATATTGGAGCAGGCAAAGGCTGCAACTCTCTTCATTTACCACTTTTAGGACAATTTCTTTTCAACTTAAAATCCCTGCTCTTGCAAATCAGAAGCACCCCCTCGGCTTTCCCAAATGTGGGCTCGGGGATCCCTATGGACCCCTGGCCCTGAGCTTTTCAGAAGATGCCTGGTAGCTCCATGGGGGTCTGACAGTTGCTGGTCCTGGTCACTGTTAGCATTGTCCTGGCTTTGCAGTGTGAGATCCTACCATGAAGAACAGCACAGGATGGATGAGTGCGTCACAAACCCAGGAAACCTTCGCAAAACCCTTCACCTTCCAACCCAGTGTGGTGTTTTGTCCCCCTCCAATGGTGCTTGTACATTACTGCACACTTTCTGGGGGGGGTGGCAGATGAGTCCTGGGCTACTGGCACCAAAACCACGTGCCCTTCTGTTCAAGTGGCCTAAGCGGCATTTTTCCCCAGCACCACTGATGTGGTCTGTGTCTCTGCAAGAGCTTTGCAATGAACTTGCATTTCCCCTTGTTTTTCTTGCCAGGATGTCTGGAGGAGACATGGCCAAACCCCTTCTGGGCCATCGGAGCATGGAGGGTGACCCCAGCATCACGCCTGCAGCTGGCCGCACCGTCGGGGTGCTGGGGAGCGGGGACTTTGCACGGTCATTGGCCATCCGCCTGGTGTGCTCCGGGTTCAAGGTGGTGGTTGGCAGCCGCAACCCGAAGCGAAAAGCCGGCCTCTTCCCTTCGGCAGCAGAAGTCACCTTCCAGGCTGAGGCGGTGAAGAAGACAGATGTCATTTTTGTGGCGGTTTTCAGGGAACATTACTCCACCCTCTGTGACCTGGCTGATGTGCTGGCGGGCAAGATCCTGGTGGACGTTAGTAACAACACCGAGATCAACCACCACAAAGAATCCAACGCCGAGTACTTGGCTTCCCTGTTCCCAGCCTGCACCGTGGTCAAGGGGTTTAACGTGATTTCTGCGTGGACACTACAGTCAGGTGCCAGGGATGGAAATAAGCAGGTATTGTTTTCTTCTGGCAAGGGCCAAATCCCAGCTGTTTCAGCATCTCAGGGCTGGCAGCATCAGCAAATGACCTTATGCTCCAGAAGGGGTCTCAGTGCTGGCTGTGGCATCCAGAGACCACCCCATAGCTTCTGCCTTTCTTTGCTCAGAAATGAAGTACCCTCACTTCTTTCACACGTTGTAGTCTTTGGAGCTTCTGCCTAAGTGAAAAGTGTTATTTAATTGTCTGCTTATCTAAATACAGCCAGTAAAACAAACTGGTGGTGCACACGTGAAAGGAGACCAGTCCAGCAGAGAGCTCATGGACAGTTGTGGTAAATCCCTGTCAGAAAGCCTGCCAGGAAGCGTGGTGCTCAGTGGAATACCGTAGGCTCCCTTTAGCACTGCATCCCTCCCAACACACTCGTTCCCAGCAGCCTGATCTCTCTTTGCCCTGTGTGTATCTTTCTGTTCGTTGCAGGTTCTGATTTGCTCAAATAACCAAGAAGCCAAGCGCACCGTAGCAGAAATTGCTCAAGTCATGGGATTCACCCCCGTGGACATGGGCTGCATGTCGTCAGCCTGTGAGATCGAGAACATTCCCCTGCGCCTCTTGCCCGCCTGGAAAATCCCCATCTTCTTGGCTCTGGGGCTCTTTCTTTGCTTCTTCACTTACAACCTGATCCGGCAAGTCATCCACCCTTACATCAGGGAGCAGAAGAACAAGTTGTACAAGATCCCCATCGAGGTGGTCAACACAACGCTGCCTTGCGTGGCCTATGTCATGCTGTCTCTCGTCTACCTGCCCGGGGTGCTGGCAGCCTGCTCGCAGCTCTACTACGGCACCAAATACAGGCGCTTTCCAGACTGGCTCGACCAGTGGCTCCAGCACCGAAAGCAGATTGGTCTCCTCAGCTTCTTCTGCGCAGCTTTGCACGCCGTGTACAGCTTCTGTCTGCCCATGCGCCGCTCCCACCGCTACCAGTTAATCGAGACGGCTGTCAAGCAGGTAATGCAAGTGCTCTTCAGGTCAGCACCTCTAGTGATCTTCTGCACACATCCAGATGTCGGGTAGCGGGCTTAATATCTTGGTTTTTGCATTCACTTTCCAAAGCACGTGTGGGACAGTGGGAATAAGCTGTTATCTATCCGAGCACGTCCTCCACAGGGCAACCACACAGCACATACCAGGCACGTGCCCATCCACACTGAGGACCAGCCATCGTAGCAGGATGTTTCCTGTGCATTTACAGACAGGACTGGGATCGACCTCCCCCTGCCATTGCTCCCCAGGAGCACAGACAAGGCTTGAAAGCAGCCTTACATGGCGTGTCTGAGACTAGGGCAGGGGCAGGAGAAATCCTAGGAGGGGAGAAATCCAGTGCTGGAGGGAGCAGAGTTCTTTTCAACTCTTCTCCCTAGATTTTGGGAGATCCCCATTTGCTCACACTGGTGTTGACAGTAGGTGCCTGCTGGAGTGGCCAAATCATAACGGGGGGGCGGGCTGTTTTTTTGTACTAGGTGTGTCCCCATCACAGCCTGCCTCCAGCAAAATGATGGTGAAGAACTGATAGTAGTCTAAGAGAATGAGGAAATGGAGAAGGACTTTATAGCCTTATTGAGACTCTCTGTAGTGTTTATCCAGTGAGGTTCCTACCTTCAGGTGGTTCAGCCAGCTCTGTAACCCAGCAGTGCTGTGGGATAATGTGATTGTGCCCTTTTCCTGCCCCTGGCTTCTCGCTGCTCCACCCCGCTCCCTCCTGGGATGGCACAAGCTTTGTGCAGCTGAGTGGGGAACCTGATCAAGGATTTGCCCTGTAACTGCTCTGCTTTCTGCACTGGGATATTTCGTGAATGTTTCCAAACGCTTGTCTCCACCGAGGAGGGAAGGGGCCGTGGGGGCAGCAGGGAGCAGGATGGCTGCTTTTGGCAGCAGTGCCTGTTCAAAGCATCCGTCAGAAGACATCCCCAGCCTCTCGGCTCCAGCCTGGAGCAGGTCCTTCTCGATTGCCAGAGTCCCACATTAATCTTGGGCAAGCATCCTTTGTTCATTTCCCCCCCTCTACCTCCTGTTTTCTAGCAACATCTTTGTTTAGTAAATTAAACCCATTTAATGGGCTAAAGAGGACTGTTCTAAATGTTGCTCTTTGCCACACAGCATAAAACCCATCTTCCCTTCCATTAGCATGAACAATTTCCCCCCTAAATGCACTTAAAATGAAGGTTATTAGAAGACTACTGCATAATCAAGCATCTGTATTTGTTTTCATGGCTTTAAACTGACTTCTCATTCTAATTATCTTTCCAAATGCAACTTTGGGGCTTGCTGCTGTAGTTATGGGCTGTGGGAGCTGAGAGTGTTCAGCAGTTCTTCCCAGCAGGCTTCAAATCTGGTCTAGCTTGGCCAAACAACAGTGGGATAAAAGAGTATTTTCATACCTCCCAAAACATAGGGGCAAATAGTGCTGGAGGTGTGAATAGGACCCAGTGTTCATCCAGGAAACCTGCTTCCAAAATCAAAATGAATACAGAGAAAATTCAGTTCCTCTATTCCTAAGCACTCCGTTTTAACAAACCTTCGTTGTCGTGCCAGGCTTTGGAGAAGAAGATGAATGTCTGGGTAGAGGAGGAAGTCTGGAGGATGGAGATTTATATCTCTGTTGGAATAATTGCCCTGGGCTTGCTGTCGTTACTTGCCATCACTTCACTTCCATCCATCGCAAACTCTCTCAACTGGAGGGAATTCAGTTTCATTCAGGTAACGTTGACATTTGCCGATGCCAGAGAGTGATTTTGCAGTCGGAGCCAGGCCCTCACACAGACCATGGAGGGCAGAGGTTGACCTGCTGTCCCAGCACCTTCCTGCTCTGGCACAGCCACCACAAGCTGCACACCGGTGTCAGGGGCAAACCCAGCCACCCCACACCTCCCTGTGGACCCCTGGCCTGGGAGGTGACACCGAGCGGTGACAGAAGGGCAGCGGGAGTGATGTGTCCCAGGGGGGCCATGCTGCTGTCACACAGGGCTCACCCCCTCTGTGGAGGGTGCTGCTGTCTCAGAGGGAGGGGAAATGTAATGTGTCATGAGTATCCGTGTGAGGATTAGTGGCAGGCTTTGCAGGAGGAAGTCTTTAATGTCTTGGCTGAAGTTCTTTCTCACACAGCATTTAGCAGCGTTAGTTAGAGATCCTGAGAAGAAAACAGCCTGGGCTTTGCCTGCTTGACAGCCCTCTGCAGAGTCCTTCCACCCCCTCGCTTGGTGCCCAGGAGCAGCACTGCTGTTCACAGCTAAAAACCTCCTGAAGTCACCCGAGGTAGAAAGGCAGAAAGCCTTGGGGTAATTTTGAGAGGTCAGGGTTGTTCACCTCCATGGGCAAGATCCCCCTTGGAGCCGGTCGCATGTCAGTCATGCACAACGTGTTGGAGATGCTGTGGGGAGTTTGCACCAGGCTGTGGGGGGCAGGCAGGTAACCCACCATGGAGACAGACAGCTGTTGGACACAGATCTGCCCTTACATTTCAGGGAGAGTGAGGTTCTGAAAAGGAAAGCACCCAGGAGGGCAGTGCAGGGGAACATCAGGTTTGGCAGAGCTTGCGTGCACCCAAATATTCAATAGACAAGTTCAAAAAGGCTTAGACTGGTCTATAAAAATGCCAGAGCCCAAGAAGCAGAGAGAACTGGGTATGATTTCAATAAAAAGTCCATGTCTGATTCTAAAAAGTGAATTAAGAATGTAATTTTTCTTTCTTCAAAGTCATTCAGAGGTTTAGGACCCTTCTTCTTACTTGCAGTGATGTCCCAGCTCCCAAGGGCCAAATTCCCTTAGTGACCCGAGTCCACCATGTGGGACATTGACAAACCCCGAATTCAGGGGCTGCAGCATTCTCAGGGATGTGCTTGGAGTCAGGCTCAGGGCTGATTAACACGGATAGCAGGGAATGAACCTTCAACCATTCCCT
>NW_010324160.1:15904-24100 GCF_000700745.2 Antrostomus carolinensis
CAGGCTTCAAGTCCAGCTGAAGGCCCCCAGGGGAGGCCCCGTCCCCTGCATCTTCCCTGCCGAGCCCTCCCCACTGTGCATCACACCAGCGCGCACCTAACCCTCCAAAAGGGGAGGGCAGGGTTCGGAGATGTGGAGGTGAATATTTATCATCCAGCCTCTCCTGGTGAAGCTCTACAGCAGCATATAAATAATCCAATATTCATTAGAGCAGGGGTTTGAAGCCTGCTCCCCCGCTTCCCCCACAAGTGCCCCGATCACCAAACGAGCAAGTCAGTTTGTCTTTTTTCCCCTCTTGCTGTGGGCTAGTGAGTAATTATTTACACTGAGTAGAAGAGCCTCACCAGGAGAGCTTGACCCCAGGAGATCATCCCTCGGGGAGAAGGGAGACCTGGCTTTAAACCTCTCCTTCCGATCAGACAACAGCAGCATATTAATTCTCGCCACTGTGTCTCAGGGGAGGGCTGCAGCCACTGGAACGTTGGACAAATCGATCCTGGCTTAAGCATCTCATACCAGGAATGCCAAATGAAGGGAATTGTCTCCTTGCAGCCTGGAAGGAGGCTCTGAAAAGCCCTGCATTTCCCTTCGGCTCCCCAGGCAGCCTGGCAGCTCTCCTGTAGGGCGCTGGTGGTGTGTCATGTAATATATACATTGTCACGGCAGGTAGTGCTGCCATCTCCTAGCAGGGCATGTAACATGACTGTCACATCTGTCCTTTGGGACCCCTTCCCACTTCTTTCTAAGGGTATGTCAGCGCTGGGACCAAATACAGGATGGTTGGCTCCAAAATAGCTCTTGGCTGCCCCACATGGGGACGGGCTGGCTTAGTTCGTGGAAAGATGCATCTATTTCTGTCCGGGTGGGATAAAGCATGACAGTGCGACACGAGCTCCCAGCTGATCACATGCAGGAGGGGCACGGCTGGTGCTGTGCCCTACTGTGGAAATATCATGTGAAAAGAGCAAGTTACAGATCTCTCAGCATGTTAGCTTCCATTTCTTATTTTTTTTAATGAGAATTCTTTTAAATTATTTACTCATCAGTAAGTTGGTGATGCCTTTTCTTGAGGAAATTAAGAGCAGATGCAGCTCCCAGGCTCCAGGGGTTAACATTCCACAGTGCGATGCTGCCTGAATTAATGCACAGCAGCACAATGTAAATACCAGGAGTGAAGCGTGAGGCTGCTTTCTCAAATATTTGGGATGTCTAGCACTCGACTCTTTTACAGCACATCAGAGGTGTCGTGGCTTCCTGTGCCTGGGAAAAGTGAAAGAGAGGGAAAATGCAGAGTGCAGTCCCCCCAGCCAGGTGTCTCCCAGAAAATGCAGCAGTCCCTTGCCATCTCAGTTGAACTGGCTGGTGTGTTTGAGAGACGCTGTAACAAAAGTCACATTTGAGAGAGGGCTGGGGCTTGTTACAAACTCAGAAGCCACTTCAGTCCCATCCTTAACTGGAGCTTCCCAAGTCTGACATTTTCCAGCAGCAGTGTGTGCACCTGTATTAGTGGCATGGGATACTGCCATGCTCTTAAAATCCACCTCTGTTGCCTGACAGGCCAAAAATCCCATTCAGATTGTTGCTAAGGTTTTAGGTAAAAACAGTTAATTTTTATAGTAGTTCCTGCACATACACAAATTTCAGTTAAATATAGTTAAACTGGATACACAGCTCCTCTGTACATTCAGTTTTGATTAACAGAGAACATACAGGATCTAGACACTGGATAACAGGAATGATTCGTATGTAATTTAACATTTTTAATGTTCTCCAGTGATTTACAAATCAACTCTAATTGGCTGAGAAGTAAAAATGTGTATGGTTACCTTTACCTTCCCACCCTGAGAAGTCCTTGTGGAATTTGAAGGTTGAATTGACCTGGTTTCTTTCTTAGCTCATGTATCACAAGATAGAAAGAATCTGTCATCAGACCTTCTCTAACCCTCCTGTTGATGAAGTGCGAGCCAGAATCGCTTCCACGGAGCTAATGACTTCACAGAGCTAATGACTTCACGGGACAGACGGCAGCAGAAGTTGGAAACATATTTGGGTCAGGAAGGGGCTGTTTGCTTTGGACACTGCCCAGACATTTCTAAATGAGCCCCATGTGATTGAATCACCTTCTCTGATGCATTACGGGGAGCCTTGAGGACACCAAGGAGATGAGGGAGATACAAGAGTTAATACAGAACAGAAAACGGATGCAACGCCTGCATTAGGCAGATACCATCTTCATAGAGCCACCTCTCAGGGTGCTTTAACGCCTTAGAGGGGTGGTGGCCCCAAATTACCCATGCTGTGACAGTGCAAATGAAACCCCTGCCACTGTTTAAAACAAAAAAAAACCCACAAGAGTTTCATAGCCAGAAACTGCATTGAGAGGCTAAACGAGAGTGGAGCTTCAAAACTCGGTGTGGTATCAGGGCTCAGTGGGTTGGTAGATCAGCCCCCACGAGGTGCTCAGCAGGCTCTGCATTGTACTGTACCGACTAGATATTGAGCTGTATACACTGAACCACGCTGCCAGCAGCAAAACTTTTGGTTTTCGTGCACTTACAGACCAACCTGTACCTGGGTGACAGTTTGTCTGGTGGGTGCAGCCGTGGGGTCCTGCTGATCACAGGTCCTTCAGCCACCGTCAGCATTGGGTCTCTCACCAGCACCCCCTGCTCTCACCAGACAGCCCCTTGTTTCTGTTACGAGCAGTTCAGCCCATTGCTGTGGTCTGAGGAGCCACCAGTGCTGTTTCCAGCCACCAGTGGCTTATCCACACGTTTTTTTTTGGACTAGATGACCTTCAAAGGTCCCTGCCAACCCAAACCATTCTATAATTTTTGCCAATTAGCTTTTTTGTTTCATGTGCACCACTGTCTGCTCACAAAGGAGGGTCCCTGAACACCCACGATGGTTTGTCACCTTTACTCCTACCGATTTCCGCTCCTACTCTCCCCCAGTACCAACAGCAGTTGAAAGAGAAACTTTAGAGGAACAAGCTAATTGTCTCCAGCTCTGATATCTCTGCCATGCATCAAAGCCCTGCTTGGGCTGACTCCAAAAGCACCCTCCACCCAGGGCAGAAAGCATCTGCTGCCCTCGGACTTCACTCTGTCCCCTTTCCCCCTGCCCTGCTTTACATCTCTGCTCTGCCAGATGAGCCTCAAGTTTGTACTTCCAACCTTTTGCTACCCAGGGCTTTTCTTGCCTGTTGGAGAGAAGCTCAGAGTTGATAAATGATGGATGTGCTATGGGTCAGGTCCTGCTGTTGGGTTCAACTACGATCATGGCGTATTGCAGCAAACTCCTTAATTTTCCAACTGAAACCAATCTTGACCCTGTTTGGATTTGCTGCTTGTTACCATTTTGGTTCAGGAACTGGACCTGGCTTCTGGTAAGAAGGACAGCTGTCCCTGGAAGAAAGGATGGGCGTGGGGATGGACGCAGGACTGAGGTTCAGTTCACAGGTCTGCTGCCAGCTCCTGGCATGACCTTGAGTAATGCTCAGCTGTAACATGGAGTAGAGTTCCCTACCTTGGCAGGACTCAGCAACACCCACATGACTGCCTGATAGGTGCTATAAAAGTGAAGTACCTAGACCTGGTAGCACATGTTAGAGCTCTCCTTCCTTCCCCTGCCCAGTCCTCTCAGCTGCCTAAATGATTAGCTGTGAAGGTCAGAAGACCCTTGGTCTAGTTTGTTGGTAATAATGTGGTACATTTTAAAAAGTTGTCTGGGTTTTTAAATAGTTTCCCAGCAATCAAAAAGAGAAGGGATGCTTTGAATTGAGTAGTTTTCCAGCTGAGATTATATTTTCAAGATAAAACAATGAGTCCTTCCTGTCTTGCCCGGATCCCTTATTTCCCTGCTGTGTCTTCATTCCTGGACATACCATCAGGAAGACTGGTTCTTGCTGATTTCAGACTAGCTGCACCAAGCCACATATTTTGACTTATAAAGGCTTCCTTCCCTAAGTTAGGGACATCAACAGCAAAATTTTCCCTGTCTAGGCATCTTCAAATTTGGTTATTATTGCAGACTTAGACCGAGCATTCAAAGTAGGGCAGCAGAGCAATATGCTACACCCGCGCTTTTCTCTGCAAATACAGCAGCAAAGGCTTGTACTTGAGCTGCCTCTGGGAGCGAGCACCTGGCTCCAGCTGAGTGCCAGTGGGCAACGGGAGCTGGCAAGCTCGGGGGCTACCACCTCAGATGCTGGCAGGAAACCACCAGTGAGGGGACCACAGTTTAAACCCTCAGAGGGAGCTGGAAATATTCAGGCAAAATGTTGCCTCTGTGTGTGCTTGGGAGCCACGATCTCAGCTAAAAATGGGGGAAGATGTTGTCTGCAGAACAGGGGCTTGGTCCTTGCTGCCTCCCCAAGTGGATAAAGGGCTCTTGACTCCCCATTTCAAGGATTTAGTCCATCATACAGCTGACGGTCTGGCTCATGAACCAACACACATCTCTAGGACGTACAGAAACCCTCCAGGGCTGTTGCTCACCTCCAACCAGTCTCATTTTCCTGTAGATGACAGCAGTTACCTGAAGGTGTCTTTGCTCTGTGCAAAGCTACAGCTTCACTGACTTCTGACGGTGCCAAGGGCCGGTGCAGAGCCATGATGCCGATGCTTCACCCGCCGCTCGGCAGCCTCTTGCCATCGACAGCCTCTTGCCAGCCCTGGAGCAGCAGGCAGTGGAGCTGGCAGCTGCGGCTCGGGACCAGCATTTGTGAGCTGCACGCCGTGACCTGCTTGGCAGGGGCTGGGGGCTGCTGCTTTGCACGGAGGCAGGAGCCCACCTCTCAGCCGAGTTGGCAGCATCTTCTGGGAAACTCCTGCTGAGTTTCTAATATCACACTTAACCTCTGATGAGAAATAGAAAAACACAGTCTGGCGTGCTACCCAGGAAAGGTTTCCAGTCGCGTTTTATTCTGTCCAAGAAATGCAGGAATACTCACTGCTTTCTCTGTGCTATGTACACTGACAAAATAGTGTAAAAAAATATAGGAAAACAGCCAGGCACAAGGTCCTCTGCTAACTGGCATGTGTTTCTCTTCCCTTTAGTCCACCCTTGGATTTATTGCCTTGGTAATCAGCACTCTGCACACACTCACGTACGGATGGTCGAGGGCCTTCGATGAGAACCAGTACAAATTCTACTTGCCTCCGACCTACACCCTCACGCTGCTTGTCCCATGTACTGTGATCCTAGCAAAAGTCATCTTCAGTTTGCCCTGCATCCAGCAAAGACTTCTGCGAATCAGGAGGGGCTGGGAGAAGGGGAGATACGTGAAGTTTGTTCTGCCCAGCGCAACAGGAGAATATTCAAGCGGGGAGACCTCTAGCAATGTCTAACAGAGCTCCAGCTGCGACAGAGGATTTCAAAGCACTATCAACATTTCTATAAAGGTGTTTCTTTTTCTTAAATATATGTATGTTTTGCTATAATTGTATTGTGGGTAAATAATAAAATTTGGTGACTTTAGAAAATGGATGACCATGAAACTAGTTGAGACAGTAGTAGTTAAATTATATTGCTGATTTCCTAGGACAATTATTGCCTTAAAAATGACTGTGAAAGCCGAGCTAACAGCACTAATAACTGATAGATTCTGTTAGTCAGATCAGTCTCTTGAGATGCTGGCTGGCAGCTCCCTGGACCAGTGCATCTTGGTTGCTTCCCTAGCTGTTCTCATAAATTTCAATGCCTTTTTTCCCCCCCCCCCAATATGAAGTAGCACAGTTTTTCTAGGTTTTATGACAGCAAAGATATCCTGCCTCTTGAGTGTCTGGATCAAGCAAGGCAGTGAGGTTTAGAAAGATGAATTGTCCCTGGTTTTGGTCTCCTCAATGAACTCTACGGACAAGTAAGAACAGCAATATCCAAGTTATGTTGTGTCTGCAGATTTTACTAAAAGCATCTAAACCTGACAGCAAGTCCAAGTGTCCCTGTTCTCTCAAATACAGACAGCACTTCTAGTCGTGTCAGCTCCGCCTGGTGCATGTTTATAAGCTGCAGAAATAAAGCACCTTTTCCAGCAGTATAAAAGCATTTGAAGAGAGAGATGTCCCTAACATCACACGTCTGGTCTGCACTGCTGGCTCTGAGATGACAACTGCTGCTGGTGCATGTTCTCTGTTTCACAAAGCCAAAGTTTCAAGCAGTATTCGATGGAAATAGAGCGAATATAATTATCAGAAAAGCCTGCTGCTTCACAAAATTACATGGAGAAAACCAAGGCCTTCCAGCTGGCCTTGCATCAAATAACAGGGTGAAGTTTTTAGAAATCATTGTCACCTGAACATACCCATTTATACAGAAAAAGCAGCAGCTCTAAACCCATTGGTTTCACTAACAATAACAAGATCTGTGAACGGTCTTGCAAAAGGGATCAGCAAGTCTTGACCACAACACGAAAATACAGCAGTTGTAACAGTCCTTCATTGCCTTGCACCTTAAAAAGTCACTTGCTCGATCACAAAGCAGGTATCAAATGCTCTTCTGACTTCACACTCACTTTGTATGAGGTACAGGGCAATGAAGATTTCTGTCCTAATTTCATTTTCCACCTGTCACTTTGTATCCCTTCAAGCTCTTGCTCTTCATCAGAATAATTCTTTAGGTTGTCGACATCCAAATCACCAAACAGAGACTGGACAGCCTTTCACAAAAGCTCATTTAAAAGCAAGCAATTGGGATGACACATGGTGACTACCTCAATAAGGTCAGGTAGAAGGACATGGCTAGAATAGCCTCATTTTCCTACAGTTAAGTAAAAGACACCACTCAGTATTGCTTTGAAAAACAACAGCTGTCAGCATCAAATGAGGTATGGTTGGTGGGACAAGAAAGTATTTGTTACTAGACAAGTTAATATAAATGGGGGGAAATTATCAACTTTGGGGTGCACAAGCCTTTCTACAAGCCAACGTTGCTTCTGTAACCTGGATGATTTCTACACAGACAGAGAATCTTAAGAATTCCCTATTTAGCCTCAAATAACTACAGTGAGTAACATTCTCAAATTTTGCTCACGGTGCCAGTGCTGATACGGAGGGATTTCAGGTCTTGCCGAAGGCTTACAGTAAAGTCTCCAAACACCACTTCTTTTCACTGAATAGAAAGAAATCAGCATGAGGGAAATGCTTCGATTTCATAATCAGCTGCTATTTTTGTTTTGTGGGTTTTTCAGGAACACAGGGAAGGTACCATTCATCCCCACTGTCCCCTTCAGAAAGCTGTGGTTGTTCAGGTTTCCCCATCCACCTCCACAGTCTAGCCCCGATCAGCACCTGATCAAATCACTCACCAAGCAGATTGATTATCGAGCACTATTTGTTTGTGATTGAATGGTAGGTTAAGTTTCTGCATGGATTTGAGACAGTTTCACCTGAGTGTAATTGCACCCACTCCAGTTTAACTCATCCTTGAGGGAAAACTAGATTCAGCAAGCTTGTTCTTAGTCTTCTCTTCCATTTCATCATCAAGCAAAGTCAACATAAAAGCACCAGTTTACAGATTTTGTGGTTACAATAGTGCCTCTTTTTCCTACCTAAGCTTCTTTTCACATCTTTACATCAGGCAAGACCACTGCCTAGTGGGAAGGAAAAAAAAAATACATATATAAGGAGGCAGGGAAAGAACATTATACAGGCCTGCAGGCTTTGTCTTCAAGGGGAAAGGCGTGGTTTTATTGTGAGTCACTGCAAGGTTACAGACTCGCCTTCCTGCCCAGCAGAAGTAGGGTTTGCACACTGGCTTTGTTTACTTGACTTTCACACCCACATTCTCTTTCCCATCGATGGCAAAAGGACAGTTTTCATGAGCAGAATCCAAGTCAGGCACGCACACCTACCTGAGGAGCTGGCTCCCTTAGTGAGTCAGCACAGTGCTTCTCAGATGGACACAAGCCCAGATGGACAGACAGGCCAGTTCAAAATCCCCACAGCTACCACAGCTCCACAGCATCTAAAAAAAGGCGGATCAAGCATCTCTGGGTAACACCGGTGCCAACATACTGTCCAGCCAGTCATCATCCCCTTAAAGACTGAAACCCATTCCTGCAAGCGCAGAAGAGCATTTCAAATGGTGCCCTCTGTAGATGTCTGGTCCTCAAAACCTTTGACACAACAGCTGGAGTAATTTCTTCTGATTCTGGAATGCTAAAAAGTAGTTTGAGGAATTTTTCAATTATCTTTC
>NW_010324160.1:24124-41761 GCF_000700745.2 Antrostomus carolinensis
GTGAGGTTAGCTTAAAATTTATCAATTAACTGGTTTTGTACTTGGAGTTTCTCTCTCTGTATATATGTACACACACACATATATATTATTGCAGAATATATAGCTGGAATGTAAATTCTTTATATTTTTATTTTCTGTATTGCCTACTATGTGCCTCTGGTATATGTAAGAACCAACCTAAAAGCTGTGAGAGTAAGGCCAGTTTTAATCACTGGCATCAGTAGTTACATAAAATATATTCTGAACAGGTCTATATAATTATATCAGAACTCGTTTGACTCTTTTTTTTCCCTCCTCCTCCTAAATAATACCATTACTTTAATGGCAGTGGTAGAAAGCAGTGTGATTATCCAGAATTTAACCACTAGAAAGTAAAACCCACTACAGCCAGCAGCTGGTAGAGTCTCATTATCAATATAATAAGAGAAAATGATCATTGCTGTGAGCCAGTGCACTGGAGCCTCTATTACAGAGTTCCTGTACATGCAGGAGGGCACAAGTGTGTACAGACATACCTTTCATTACAAGAGGCTGCTGGTATTACACAGCAGTTGTAGCACAGGATCAAACAAGCTTAAGTCACTAAACAAAAAGTGCTGTTGATACGGAGTTCAAGGAAGAGGAAGTTACAAATGAGGGTTTATGGGACTGGAAAGTAAAAAGGAGTTTTAATGCTATCAATTTGTTCTCCATTTCTTTAGTCACTTCTTCATAGAAGTGGCATGCCAGATCAACCAACTTCTGGATCTGCAGCATTGCATTTTAATGAGCCAATTTGTAAGTTGATTTTAATGAGTTAATTTAAATTCCTGTGCTGAAGATTAACCTCTGCAGGTACAGTTCTCTCACTCCTTCCATTTTATAATACAATGCTTTTAACACTGCAGTTAGTTTCTTGCTCTTCAGGATTTACTTACAAAGTGATATATCAAACTCAGTTAAATCTTTAGGGGAATGCTCTTGCTTCAGCACCTCTATGCAATATATTTTCTCCAGTCTCTCCAAGATGGCCAGCGCAGCTGCATGACCTGCTACAGTCAGCAACAAAAGTCTGGTGTTATCCTCAAGTTCAAAATTTCACACACTGAGCGAGCAGTTTCTGCAGACTGTGCCTCGGGTTTCAGGAATAAGATTTGTTACACAAGGACAGTTTCCTTTTCTCTGTTTATTGTGCCTTAATAAGCAGCATCAGCTTTGCAGAATTTCTGCACGAAGTTTTTTTAGTACAAGTCAGAACCATGCTTGTTTTAAAGCTGAGCGTACAATATACAGCAGGAAGATGATACCATCTATGATTAGGGACAGTTCTTGTTAGCAGAGCATGTGCAGGACTTCCATAATCAAAGACTAAAAATAACCACTGTGTGTGGCCAGTCAGGAGGATCACATATTACAAACCCTAGTATTACTGGAACCTTTCAAAGACTTAAAGTGGCACTACTGCAGTCCTCCTAGAAAGATAATCTGCTTTTGATTTAGAAACCTCAGCACTGGAGGATCCACTACAGCTGCTGTTCAGCTGGTTAGTTACTCTTGTTATCTGTTTCCCATATCTGATCTGCAATTAGCTAGCTTCAGCTGCTGCATGCCAGCCTGCTGGCTTAAAGAGCTATCTACAATCAGATGTCTGCGTTTAAGTAGCTGTCTTGTTCAGTGCTCGCTCTAGAAAACAAAGTTACTGTGCAAGATTCAAGTCTGCTTTCTGCAAAACCAGGTTTATTTGATTTGGAAGGGATGGGGCAGGGGAGTAGTGTGAAGAAATGTCCATGATATTAACTGCTAGGGTATGAGGCTTTCATTTCTAGATTGCTGCTTTGACTCTTAAAAACAACTGATGTCGTTCAGTTGCATGGACACAAATACATGCATAGAACCAAAGGTGTGGCCTCAAAGTAGTATGAAAATAAGACTGATACCACACCTTCCATTTAAAAAAAAAAAAACCTCAGTTCACTGAGGAAAAGGGGCTTCCCAAACTGGCCTTGAGGAATATGTTCCCTGGGCTTCAGGTTAGAAAGCAGAGTTAAACCTTCCCAAGATGTGAAATGAGAGCAGACAGCAGTAGCTCTTACCATACTTGCTGGCATTCCTAGTACACAACATTAAGTCACCTGCCAGAGATCAGAAATGGACATACAAAGGTAAATTCTTACATCAATCTGTCATACTGAGCTCTTGAGTGTGTTCACTACCAACTGAAACTCCCACTCTTCTGGCTAGCTGCTTTTGGCCCACTACAAAGGAAGGAGAGAGGATGCTTGCAAACAAAAGGTACAATGCATATCTCATCAAAAATATCATATTTACAGGAAGATGAAAGCTCTAGATGATCTCCAGAGGTCCCTTCCAACCCCTACCATCCTGTGATTCTGTGTGTGTGATTCTATGTCCCATCCTCTCCGCCACTACATTACCAGCCCAAACACCCACGTCCCCTCTCAGCTATCTCCAAGGCACGCCATGCTTCAAGACAAGGTCCTGGTCCCCAGCGAAGCACAACTGGGTGCTGTGCAGAAGAAAGAGAAGTGAGAGTAACATCTCCCAAACAACCTGCACCACCGTGCTGGCTGCACCCATGCACACAGTAGTCTGCCCCTACTGACAGCACAAGACTGCACAGCTGCCACGTCCCATCACCACCTCCAGGCTGCGAATGGTTGGTGAGGGTTACAGTGACAGTGTGCAATCAATAAGCAGTTCTCAGCAAGCTGTGGTAAACCCCTAGCATGACACCTCTGCTACAAGGCTAGAAGAAAGGAAGTGAAGCAGCAGCCCAAAACAGAACGAAGGAAGAATTTCAGTCACCCAGACTCTACCTGCCACTTGACTTCCCTCTCTTCAATAGTCTCCCTGGCACCTGCAAGCTGCTGCAATAAAAGTGACAGGAATCTCATAGGGAAGCTCCATCGCACCTTGTACCTGTGCAACAGTTCAAATGTACCCTTGTAACCAGGCAGCATCTGTGCACGCTTCAATCACTGACAGCATAAAGCTGTGCACAGTGCTTGGGTTTGGGCTCTCAAACTCATACCCCATCTCAGCTCATCACAGCTCAGAAAGCATGGCCCAGAGAACGCAGCGCCAGGTCCTCCTCAGCCCTTGCACTGCGAGGAAGGAATAGTGGGAGCTTAGAGTCAGAAGCATGGAGGATATGTTTGTTGTGTGTTTAAGCTGTGTTGCTGGAGATGTTTTGCTCTGCTTTGCATGTGTGTCTGTTATGGGTGGTTTTCCTTGTGTTTAAAAAAAAATAGGCATACTTAAAGTCTACTTTACAAAACCTCAGCAAATTAACACTGATCTTTTCCAGACAATTCTTCAAATGAATGTTCTGCAAATGACTCCTCACAGCACGCAAGGATTTAGATACGCTGGAACTGGCTCCGCAAAGGATGCTCTCTAACAAGAGGAATTTAAGCACCGATACCAGTTCAATTTGCCGCTTTTTGATTTTAATATAAAAAGAAATACTTTCTGCAAGGAAGGATTCAGTTTTCATCACCAGAACCCTAGTGCATATTTTGCAGGCTAAACCAATTCACAGATAAGCACTTTTCATAAACATTACATATTTCTTGGCTTGCAGAGGTTCTGGAGAACGAAAGAACAGGCTGTGCTGACATCTGGTGGCTTTCTCTGCAGACAAAGGCAGTTTAGGGCAACAGGTCTTGCCTTTTCACTGCATTTCTTTTTTCATTCCTCAGATAACTTCTCTCATTTCCTTCCAAGATTACAAAGCATGATGATAAAAACATTTTTGTTTCCACTGACCAGTGGACAGTGCTGTTCTATGCAAGTCCTCCTGTAAAGCAACAAAGGATTCTTCGTTGTGCACTATTAGTGAAGCGTAGAAAAGGTTTCCTCTTTATTTCAAAGCATATTTCTTCATGAATACAAAAAAAAAAAGAGTACATTCACTGCCAGAGGAAATGCTGCTATTGCATATCAGATGAGGTGCAAACAAACATTAAAGCACTGCAAATCAGCAGAGGTGACAGCAAGAAGCAAAGGGAAGTAGCTGGGAAAACATGCAAAGGTGTGTCCGCTTCTCTAACTATAGGAAAGTAGGGAAAATAGGGAAAAGTCATATGAAAAGTAGCAAAGTTGTCTGCTGGGCATCACTGCTTGACTCAATCATCATTTGCAAATCTGTGCCAAGTATTACTATGAAAAGGATGTCATGGAAGGAGGATCAGGTGCCAACCAGCAAGACTGAGCTCGGTCCAAACTGTTCAATAAGCGGAAGCGTGCACTTGCCTTAAGCATCTGCAATGCCTCCAGCTGGCTGCTGTTGCTCTCAAAACAGGATCCTATCAGTCATATAAGACCAAGAATAAGTATCACATGTTCTGGTTTTCATTTGTGATCTCAGGACACTCAGGATTTCCTTGCTAAGGACCACAGAGGTCCACTCATGGCTGTGGTAACTCTTGGGCTGTTACTTGCAAGGTCTGATCTGTCAGGGGGTGTGCTGAATACTCCCAGGGAGTGAAAGAGAAAGATCACAGCTTAGAACATATCTCTGGATCACCTTGAAGACAGAACGTTTACATCAGTTAAAGCAGTCCCCCAACATTAATGGTGGTGCTATCAGATCTCTAAGGACTCCTTTATGCCAGCATTTAACTCAGCTATCCACCTCAGCAGTTTTCTTAACTCTGGATTCATAACTACCTCTGGACAGAAAAATACCCAGAAACTGTTGGATGCAGAAAGTATAATGTGACAAAGCCAGAAAAAAAACCAAGATGCCTATTCCAGCAGTTTATGAGTTCAATTCCAAAAATTATTAAAATGCACAATTTTCATACCTTTAGCGCTATAAAAAGCAGCACTACTCCAGTATTTCTGTGCCAAGTCTTGTACATTCAAGATTTTGCATGGTTATTTAGCTACACTGTTACCTCTTCTTCCTCTTCATAATTCCTCTTCTAATTTCCTCCCTTCTCCTTTAGCAGCTATTCTTCTACACCTCTTAATCAAAACTCCAGTCTCTCTGAAGCGATTTTTTTTCTCCAAGAAACACCCAAGCCTCACACACACCCCTGGCTTCCAGTCTGACTGCCTTTCCCTGCTACAGTGCTATAACCCAGGAGAAGCTGTATCGCATTTCAGAGTCCCTTTTGGATGTTGTTCTTTTTGTTTAAAAAACCCCCAAACAAACAAACAAAACCCCAAGAGACTGGTGAAAGGCTCCAAGGACATCATACTGCAAGATGAATCCTTATTAACCCCACGATATCTAAGAACATTAGCAAATTTCTATGACTTACCAGACATCTCAGACTTTAGTAATTTATTAGCCAGTATTCACAGATTTCATTCAGTACTCAACAATCCTTGAATCAAAACAAGGCTATACCATATCCCACCAAAAAAAATGTTGCAACAGCATCTATCTTAACAACTTCTCAGTTATTATCTCTGGTTTTGTGGAGTTTATTTGAAAGAAGCATTATTAAAGGTCAAATTAAAAAAAATTAAAAATAAAAAAACACAGTATAAAAGCACTTCAGGAAGAATTCAGTTTACAAGTATGGCCATTGAGAGCATTACAAAAGGCTCTACTGTGCTGCCGCAGAAAGAAGCCAATGAAGTGGCATTGCCAGAGCAACTGAGCTCACAAAGCAGTAGTTTAACTCTTCCCTTGGAAAGAGAAGCTCATCTGGAGTGCCAGACACATCGTTCTTGAATATTTGCATTAAAGCATTTACTGCTTTCTCCTTGATGCTCTAGAATTGTTCTTTTACTGGGCACTAAACATTTGTAACTGTACTATCCCAGAAAGGACAGCTGTTAAAATTTGCTGGCTCTTTCAAACATAAATGCTTTAGAGAAAAGGGATCACAAAATCAATTCAAATCTGTCTTAAAGGGCTGGAGACCAAATTCAAATCCCCAGAACAGGAGGAAGAGAATGACAGTGTTTGCTCAGTCTGAGAGCCCAAGTGTGCTGACAAATGTTATCTAGATGCCTTGGTAGGACAGTCTGAGGCACTGAACTCTCCAGATGCCATCCACTTCTTACAAAGTTACCTGCAGTATTTCAAACCTGGCTGAACAAAGCTGGTACACTCTGGAGTGCAATGCATTAGCTTAAACTGTCTGAGAAGATGAGTACAAACTCGTATTAGTCAGGTTACCCTGCAAACATGACAGAGCGTGTAAGGAGGCATCTGAGATGTGGGCCCATGTCTGGGGAGAGGGTACCAGCAACAGAAAAACAGCCTGGACAGTAAGAGGAGACAAGTGGCAAATCCTCCTCACAAATGAATCAGAGCATGTGTAACAGCATCTAAATCCCAAGAGAACACAGGTGACTTCAGTGACACAGGACTCCTCCTTACAAGATAAAGATACAATCACCCTTTTAATAGCAGATGACAAAGTGGTGGACTACTTTCACAAGCAAAACTGTTGGTGAGTAACACCAGCTACCAAAACCAGGCTAAACTAGAGAGTTGTCAGGAAGGATGAAGAAAATGAGGTGGAAACAATACATAGAGGTTTCTTTGGCCCTACATCTAAAGAGATCTTTTATTCAGATACTTTGGAAATCATACATCTGCTTTCACTATCACATGTCAATAAAAAAAATCATCAAAGGTCTAGGCAACAGCAAGCTTGCTTCTCTGGAAACTCTCTTGTGGAAATGGTGTTGTCAGCTCTCACCCAGAGCTGAGGGTAGATGTGTGGGTCTAAAGCAATTGCACATGAGGTCTCATTTGATTTAGCAGAGCCTATGCCCAAAAAGCCTGCTAAGGCAGAGAGCCAGCATCACTTCCATTTCAGTGAAGAGAGGCTTAAAGGCACAGTGTCCCATCTTGGTGTACCCTAAGGAGTTTCATAGACAGTATCTACCTCAAGGCACTTTATTGGATGCATGATTAGTTTTTCTTACTCTCCATTTGGTTAATGTAGTAGGAAAGCCTGTAATTACCAAGAACTAACATATAGCAACAGAGTATTTGGCTCTTGGAAAGCAGGAAAGAATCAGTTCCAGTCTTGAAGACATGTGGCTTGCAGACTGGGCCTCTCCTCACAAAAATGCAATCATGCAGGTTTTATTCTTAAAACTGAAACCATAAGCTTTTAGTCCATTTGGAAAAATGCCCCATTCCTACTTATGCACACTGATGTCCTCGCAGAAATCAGGTTGCTACCTCTTACATGAACGTGTCTCCATGAAGTAAAGTTAGAAACAGGAGCTGGTCCTTGAATACAAAAGCCTCCCAACAGTCCTTTGTCCCTTTCAGCATGTTAAAGAGGGCTGGAAGAGAGTATAAAGGAGAGCATTGGCCAGTGAAGGGCATGAAACACTTGCCAGTCTGCACCATTTAAACAAGAGACCAAACATAAAATGAGAGGAGTAAAGCTATGACTTGAAACACAGAGATTCTTTTCTCAAGCTCTCTAAAATACCCAGTGATTTGGTCATAACATGTTTCCATTTTCATTAGAAGTTAGTACTGTGATGGGATCTTACTGTACACTGTATAATCTCCATATGTAGCTAATGTCTGCTGCAGGATCACACCAAGAATGTGTCGCAGGTCAGAGATGGCACTGCCTGCACCTTAACAGGCAAGCAAAGGAAAAAGAAATGCAATAAAAAGTCATTTATGTCCCCCAGTTTTCTTTTTCTCAGTCATAGCACATTGACAGAAATTAATTTCTATAGAAAAGGAATTGCACAGTTTGCAAAGCAATCCTCTAGGATTTATTGATCTTTAAGAAAAATCTCATTAAGCAGAATAAGGAAAATTTACAACAGGTATGGGAAAACAAAACAATCCCTTGGGATCTTCACCAGGCCGAAACAGGATTAGCTTTGTAGTTTCTGTAATCTTCTTCACAGAAGAATGCTAATTCAGTCTCATTTGCTAGAACGAATAAAAAATTAAATATTTAGCACACCAGTAAATGAACCACCCAACAGCCAGCTATTTTTAGAATCTCAGAAGACAACTGGCAACTTTTTGGTCAAAGACAATTATAAATCACCACACACTTCCAACCTCTCTCCCCCCACCGCCTAGTTTTGCAAAAAAAGATTGTGGTATTAAAGATATTGTTTAACCTTGTTAAAAAAACCCCAACACAATGACAACGAAAAAACCCAACAAAAACCAAGAACCTGAATATATAGAAGTAAATATGTACACAAGACCCCTCAAGATTTGTTTAACACGACCTTCAGAATTGTTTTTATAAGCATTCAACAAATTAAGTGACTGAATTTCCAATGCCTTCAAATACTAGAAAAATAATGAAGCATGATTTTCTCTTTTTTTGTGCATTTTTCTGTTAGGAAAGGGAAAAAGAAACTGTTTTTTTCCATTAAATTAGCCTGTAGGTATAATAATTTAATACTTAGAGGATCAGTAGAATATTTTACAGATCACTTTACATTCTCCCTCATGACCCATCAAAATATGTGTCTGAAGAAGTTAATTTTTTGCCCTGCTGATGATTAATTCATGAGGCTTCAACAATATGCAAAGTGAAAGACACAAATTGGCTTCTCCAGCAATACCTTCAAATACCTCTAATTATTCACAGGGGATATGGCAGAGCTAAAGGACCCACAAAGGTTCAGAGCAGTCACAATTCTTTCAACCCAGTAGGTCAAGGACTTCCTCTTCTAAAACAATAAGTCAGCAACATTACTAATTCAGAACAGAGACAAATCTGATGGAAAGCCTTCACAATTATTAAACATGGAATTCTTTAAGGTGCTGAGCCAATAAGTTCCACATTCGTTTTTTAAATTAAATCTGAAGTTAATGAAGTCTGCCTGTCTTGTAAAAAAGAAGAAAAAAAAAAAAGGAGCAGAAGGGGTTTTAGAATCTCAACCAGAAAACAGACAAGACTCTTTGCAATGAATACTGAACGCTTTATTAACATACACCCTCCTTTAAAAAAAATAAAAAGCAAGCGTTAACTTTGCTGACTAGATAATAACTGTAATAATAATCCCTACCACAGAGGCTTTCCTGAGGATACTTATCTAATGTCCTTATAATTTATAACTCTCTAGCCCAACCCTGTAAACTGCCAAGGGCAATCAACTGCAGCTGAGAAAAAACGCTCAGCGTGTCTCTGAATTTCCCAGATTTTCTAACGGCAATTCTCTGTTTTATTCTAGGGGATTTTATCCAGACTAGATATTGGAAAAATGTAATATGTCAGTAGATTTCAAATTTCTTACTGATTTAAATGAAACCATGCAAAATGAGGAGTAGTGGTACATGCTATCAGACTTCACTTCCTTGGTTTACTCTTTTCCACTTCTTGTTGAATAAGAAAAGTAAAATTTTCAAGATTTTACTACAGAGACCCCACTCCTAACTTAGCTAATTCTCATCTCAAGATACACTGTAACATATCAAAATTCAAAATGGCATAATGGCATGCTGCATTTTACAAAGCAACACTTCCTCTTTTCTATCACAAATACCCACTACACACTAACGACCAACTGCTGTTAGTTACTCTGAAAAAAATGAAAAGTGGCTTTAAATTGGTTTCTGCCCCAAATAAGCCACCACTCTCTTTGTACAGAGACACAGATCAGGCTGCTCTATTCCGATTTCTTTTCACTATAACATTTACTCTGATGTTTT
Organism: Antrostomus carolinensis; assembly: GCF_000700745.2. Taxonomy (NCBI): domain Eukaryota; kingdom Metazoa; phylum Chordata; class Aves; order Caprimulgiformes; family Caprimulgidae; genus Antrostomus; species Antrostomus carolinensis. Next base: position 33,747 of record NW_010324160.1, read on the forward strand.
CACACCTTTTTTGAGATCACAACCAACTGTGTCACGGCTGTAGCTACAAACCTAGTTTCAAAGATGGAGAATATATACAAATATTTATTGACACCTTTTTGAAAGAAGGCAGCTCTGGACAATGTCGTTTCTAATTCAGCATTTGGCACTATCATCAGTCTCTCTCCTGAACTGCATTGTCTCTTATGCCTTAGGTAGATAAAAATCATGCTTAAATGAATCTTCTGCTAACTACATTATAAATCTGTAAGACCTGAGTGCCAGTAATCCTCCCTCCTGAGAAACCTTTTTTTCACCCTCCAGATAAAAAGACCTGGTTTAGTACAAACAGCCAGAGAATAACCATCATTCATCTTACAGGAACACCCAAAGACCTTTAGGAAAGGTATACTGAGGCCAGTTGCTGTGCACCCCAGAGAAAAACATTAAAGAGACACCCCAAGTCATTTAAAACCAAAAAGTAAATGGCAGGAAACAAAAGAGCCAAGAAACCTGTGAGAAAGAAATCCCAGTCACTAGCTGGGGAACAATCAGAGGGCATGAGGAACAGGAGGGAGCTTTCTCTGCAACACCCCAGCACTTAGAGCGCAGGCACTTATGCGTTCCAGCTAGGCAAATCAGATTCAAATGAGCCACTGTCCATATCAAGGTGGAATGCAACTACATCCCTTAAGTGCCCTGCTGCCACAAAGTCATTCAGCCACATTTATGAGAAGCCCAAAGGACATCCAGGGACCATCAATTTTATCATGACAGACATTTCTTTACATTATTACCAAAAGACATGCCCTATATGTAGTCCCCTGTCAAAATGTGAGAAATCAGGTCAAGTTTCCACTCTTTGCTATGTTCAGCACATTCTCTAAATGAAACTGCTTGAGCTTTCCTGAGCAATCTGGCTATCAGGCACCGAATGCTGCACATTAAACAAATCTAATCGTATTTCATTATTCCATGCTGGTTCCACCACTTCCATTTCTAACCAAAACATCAGTTTAAATGTTACTGATAAGACTAAGCAGACACGGTACTAATAACCTATCTGTCAATCATTTAAAATTACTCTCAGCAGAATTACAAGCATACCCTCTAAAAATCACAATTTGCATTCTGAACATTTGGAGTGCAGATACCTGTGCTGCCCTCAGTCCAATGATTTGAATGTACATTATCCCCCCCTCTTCCCTGAATAATTATCAAGTAGTGTAAAGAGCATCAGGAATAGCATTTACTTTTCAGCAGGCTATCCAAACATAATCAGCCAGTTATCAGTTTAATGACAACCACAATGAACAGCACCTTCACTCAATACAAATGTGCTCATACCTACTCCAGCTGCTTTCAGCGTACTGTCTTCTTTCAAAATCAGTTTGTCATCATCTTCCAAACTCACTACAAGTTCACCAGTCTGCAAATCAGAGAACCAGAACACAAAGAAAAGAATCAGAAGGTACTGTCTCTGCCCCAGTCTTGTTTCACAGTGCAGAGATCTGCCTGCACTAAAGTGTGTAAAGGGGGAAAAAATACAGCTAATAACCGTACCTTAGATTTGTGTGCTTGGTGAATAATCTTCATTGTATCTGAAAGAAAATACAATGTTTTCCTAAAATAAGGCTTCATAGGCAGGTAACACTGAAAGCTGTGCTTGGGGAATGAGAGACAAACAAAGGGGTAAGGCTCAAAATCTTTTATTAACCACAATTTTGTGTATTCAGTCTAAAAAAGGAGAAAACATCTTAATTTCCCAGTCCTGTAGCCACAATCCAACATTAAGGTACCACATCCTATTGGGCTTCCATCTGCTGGCTGAATTACAGTAACTAACTAATGACCATCCCAATTGCCAGTCAAAACACATCAATTTAAATGCCAGTTAGGGTGTTTTAACCTAGCAGGTTTTTCACATGCAATTGGGGCAGGACAAACAGCATTTATACACTGCCAACTACTACAGCTGAGTTGATAGGCAGCAAGTGATTAAGACACAGTAATCTGACCACTTCAAATCATTCCTTGATATTTTCTTTCTCACGAAGAAAGCACCCATGTAGAAATTTTATTAAGCAAGTCCATTTTCCACAAACACATACAGCTTATCCTCTTTTTAGTGCTACACCCTCTTCAGTAATATATATCTCTGAAATGTTTGCACAGTGTAGCACTGTAAGAAATTATGCTATACAAAAAAGAAATACCGCTTTGCTCCAGCAATGTGGGCAGGGCTTTGTTAACAGAAGGGAAAAACTGGGGAAAGTAACGTGGTCACTAAAGCAACCAGATGAGTGCAAAGATCCAGAGGGAATGGAAGCCAGAAGATGCCCATGCAGCACTAAAGAAGAAACAAACAAAGAAACAAACAAAAAAAACCAAACAAACAAAAAACCCCCCCAACAAAATCCAAAGCCTCTGTGTTTCAACAAATTCAGAATAACACATCAATCCATTCACAGCAAAGAATATAAACCAGCTCTGTTTGCCTGCTCACTTTCTGTTCTGGTTTGGTTTTGTGCGTTAACTGAACACTACATGTTGAAACAGTCTGGTCAGAGAAGGATGCAAGAAAGCAAAACAGGCTAAAACAACTTTCAGACTACTGAGAGCAAGTATTCAGATTCAGAATAACACAGACCACATTCCCATTCAGAAGTTTGCTTCCATACCATGCTGGCCCATTTTGAACATTTTATTTAAAACATTACAGAAGCTCAGAACTACTCTGTACTCCCACTGCAGAGGTCACTGAAAAGGCAGTCTTAGCACAGTGTATTAATTGCAGTATTAGAAGCAAGACATACATTAAATTGCAGTTCCTGGATCCATCCTGCATAGAAGTATTGCAAAAAGATCAAGTAATCACAGCAAAAATATATTGCAATCACAAAACCTTTCTACCACAGCAAATACAATCCAGCCTCTGCCTGTTAGCTTTAAGCTTCTCCATCTACTTTGTCACATCCCCCTTACTCTAGTCTTTGCCCAGTCATTCTCTGAACTATTGTTTCAATTTTACTTCTTCACAACTAAAACCACTGGCATGCAGCAGTTTACTGCATCTTTATCTGAGCTATTAAACGCTTTCCCTAACCCTGTCACAGAGATGAAACGACCGTCTCTTGGCATCCCAGCTAAAAAGCCTTACGTCCTCTCAATTGCCTTTTCATCACCATTTAGTCCCACTCAATCATATTTCCAGATTTTTATCTTCCCTTTTCCATGACAACAGATAAGAAACCACTTTCTAAGTCTGAATCTATTAACTATCTACCATATTGCTCCACATTCATGGAGGGGGGGAATAAATAAATAAATAAATAAATAAATAAATAAATAGATAAATAAATAAGAGAAGCAGCTTATGAGACAAGTTGGCAACCAGGCTGCCATCATCAGTGAAAAGATGGCAATGACAGGGTAGGAAGATGAGAAGATTGACTGAGTAGAGTCCTAGACCAAGGAGAAGAGAAAATGAAAGTCATAAGGTTTGAGATGTGAGTTAAAGCACCAAGCCAAGAGGAAAAATGTGATGGCATTATATATGATGTTGAGAGAAAAAAGTGGTGCTGGATTCTGGAGAGAAGGAAGGCAAAACAGGCACAAGGTGAGAGACAGCCAGGTCCAACTGAGATTTCTGGCACTGCCAAACAAAGCAGAAGGAAAAATCTGACTCTTACTAGCACTATTCATGCAGAAGTCTCGCTGCCCTTTCATCACCAAAATACAAGAAAGACAGAAGAGCGCATGAGAGATGCCAAAAACATGAACCAGGATGATTCACAGCCTGAGGGGAAGGTGAGGAACTTGGCTTTGATTTTTCTGTGTGAAAATTTCCACACAGCTAGCACCATCCCACTAAAAGTAGGCCCCCACTTAACTGGTGTAACAGGTTTTAATGTTCTGCAGTGGTTTTCACGGACATTATGCTCAGTCCTACACAGCACAATCAGGTGCTCTGCCACAACACATGCCTTGGGAAAAACTACCCTGATGCTCTAAGCGATGAAAGAACTAGCAGCAGGGACAGGCAGCACCAGGAACACAACTGATAGCAGCAGTCCTCCATGGGACAGGTATTAGGAGGAGGAAGGGCACCTTCAAATTCAAAGTTAGAGTAACCCAGATTTTAAGACATTAAGTAATATAGTAAAAATAGTAACATTCAAGTCCTTGCCACTGTAAATCTTCATTGCTAACTTTTTCTGCTTTCATTTTGCACTGTTTCACCATCAGCAAGAACACAGAATGAAATGCTTGGCTTTTTTGTTGTTTGTGGTTTGGTTTGTTTTTGTTTTTTTTATAATAGGCATATAGAGTCTATTACCATTATTCACATGTATAAAATAGGTTCCTCATTCAATTCTTTGAATCACTGTAGAGGAAGGAGTTTGCCGACTCCAAGAACATGGGAGACAGAGGATCACTTGCAACAAAACTCCAAGGGAACTTTCAGAATTGCCAAGTTTAGGAAAAGATATGTTGCTGACACCCAAGTTAACAAGCTCCAAGGAAGCAGTCTATTTTGAAAGTATTTTCTGTCCCAAACAGATGAATTGCACATGTGGATGCCACTTCACAAAAAGGAAATAAACACATAGCTTTACATGAGAGGATAAAGTCAGCCTACATTTCACACAGGCTATTTCATTCCATCAGCTTGTAATTAAGACCATTCATATCTACTTTGAGCAAAGTACCCCTGTTTCTCTTATATCATGTAAATTATTTAAGTATAAAAGTTTTCAGCATTTTCCATTTACTGCCTTCAGCTCCCACTTCACCACCCTTTCTGACTTTACAATTAGTAAATAGATACCGAAATACACAAGCACATAGAGAACTACAATTCCAAAGCACCTGAAATCCCAAGCTGCTTGCTAGAGTAAAAACAGAGTTAAAAGGCACTTATAAAAGCAATTAAAAATTAATAACAAAAACCATCCGTAGCAATTAGCAAATAATGTATAACATGCAGCCTAATTCAAAGATTAATACAGAATTTCAAAATAATGGTCAAGTTCTGTAGATGTGATGCCAGTGGTGTAACTCCAGCTGCACGAGCTGGACAGAGTTGCAGATGTAGGCGGGCACTGCCACCAGCACGAGCATTCTACAGCAGCTGTCTTCTAAATTGTATAGAAACTGGTATGAAATATTATGTCTGCATTTTATAGGAATTAAAACAAGAAAAAAACCCACATACCATATTTGTAATTTTTGAAAGGAGGAGGAAGTCCTGTTCTTGAAGGCACATCTATTAAAATAAAAGCAGAGTTAAAACAAAGTTGTCCTTTTTTTTTATTTCCAATATTTTATTTTCCATTATTTTATGCATGCATCCCAGACATCCTTTTAATCAAAACAAATCAAATACTGAAACACAACATTTGGCTCAGATTCCACAGTTACTCCCTATCTGATTAACTTCACTTGAGCATGAAGTCCCTCTGAACAAAACGACCCATGAGGACAGTGAGTCAATGCAATTAGGAGATGATCACAGGGGTGAAATCAGAAATCTGACAGGAACGTCCTGTTAATGGTTTGCACAGCATTTCTCTCCACCTTATACAAACAGCTGACAACTGTCATTCATAACGGAATTGTTCAGTAAACACAGCCACAAAAAGGAAGCCAAACTCTAGAAAATTAACTCTTTAGCCACGTGCAGGACACAGCCCATAAGCAGCTGCAAGGACACTAACACCTTCCTTGGTGCCAGTGTTCCCAGTGGCACCCAGGGATTTAACCAGGGCCTCGGACGGCCCAGCCACTTGTGGGGTGCTCAGCAGCAAGGCAGCAGAACCCACAATTTCATCAGTAGTTTAACAATGCATCTCAAACTCCCCCTCCAAAACAGATTACAGTCAAGGAAGGAACACAGCTCCTTTTGGACCAGGAACAGCATTACCCATCCATCTGTGGAAGGAGGTTCCAAAAACTCTTGATCAAGACACTAGCTTTGTCTCAAACAACAGTGAGCTGCAATACTGCACACATCAAAAGCAAGTTTTTTAGCATTGCTTTTATTTTATTCTGCATAACAGCAGCTGTACCATATGTTCTGAGAGTGCTTGTAGTTTTCTAAACGCATCCTAAGATCTTGCCATGCCTATCACTGGCTGGAAGCATGGAAGTTGCTGAAAACACAATACAGCTGTGAAGCCCAGGGCAATGTCCTAGGAGTTGCTCAAATGTTATCAGCTCTTAACAGTTTGAGACTTGTTTAAGCTGACTTCATGAAAAAAATCAAATTATATTATTCTGCACCCTTTGAATGTCTCCATTGAGGTGTGTAGAAATACACCTGCAAGATGAGGGTAACACCCTAACTGCTGACTTGCTGCGTGGGCTGGTCTACTTTAATTAACTTTTAGATACCGTGTCACTTTCAACCAGGTTTCTAAAACATAAAGCCCATAGATGAGTAAATCTGCACCACAAAGCTCAAGATGGAGACAGAACCTCAGAAGCAAACAGGCACAGCGAGACCTCACAGTGTCAAAAACAATTTTTCAAGATCCTCTCTTCTCACAAATAGCAAACAGACTTGCATTCCCACATTCCACATATTGGTGTAGTTCTTACAGATCAAAGGCTCTCTAAATTCTATTAATTTACTCCTGTTAATTTAGGAATAGCTGCCCGACAGCACCACTCAAGGAGCCTGAGGCACTGAGCCAAATGCAGCAACGTCCTGGTCTCTTTTTGATTAAACGTGGGGATTTGGGCAGGGGGAGCAGTCTATCCAAATTTAGGCATGGCACACTGACCACGGAAGCTCTTATTAACTCCAGACCTCTCATCCAAGGGAGGAGAGCACACAGGGGATGGAAACACAAATCTGGCATCTCTACCAAAGCCAGAGAATTCCCGTTTATTTGCTCCCCTCCACTTTCTTGTGCAGAGACAGCAAAACATGGGAGTGAAGCGAATGAACGAGCCAACAGCCCCTTACCCTTCTGCACAAAGGTAATGAACTGCTTTACTGTCTGATCCAAGTTAACCCCGTGATACACCACAGGCCTGAAGTTCCGGTGTTCAAAAGAGCGAACAAGACGAACTGTGATGGTTGAGCTTTCTGCTGACATGAGAATTAATTCTGAATAACCTGGAAAACATTAAAGAGAGGAATTATTGCCTTTCCTCTGTATATGAGTGCAGACAGAAAACGAGGTGCAGGTGGGCCTTGTTCAAAGATTAAAACCTTGAGAAATTCAATAGCATTATGTCTCTCAGGACTTCACTTCTAGTGTTTCTACAGAAGCAATAACAAGATTCCAAAACACACAGGGTTACCCAGGATATTATGGATACTGCACACCAAATAGTCCAGTATTTGTACCTGTGCTGTGTCATACAGCATCAGACTCACTTAACACACAAAAACGCCATGGATAAATGCACGTATGTCGTTTGGGTTTTAAGCAACTGAAGACTTTACTTGCTGAGTGAGTAACCTTGTGCTCTAAAAGAATGTACTAACATGAACAAAACCAAAGCCTTTTTAATATACTTATGTTGTAGAGAGCATAATACCCCGAAAAATGCCTAAGCTGTTACACAATGCTCATTTTCACCTCCCTACAGAAAGTGGAAAAACCTCCCCCACATACACATGCAAATAATTCTCCTGGTATACCACTACATAATTAAGAGGTTTAATTTAATTTATAATAGTAGGTCTCTAAAATGGCTCTACAGGGCTTTTACTACTTTAACAGAGAGCAGAACCTACAATAGAACCACCTTATCATCCCGAGCCCCTTTCAAACCAGCCTGTGTCTTGTTCTGTTGGATTCTTTCTCTCCACGGGAAAACAAGATATTTCCTGCCTCAACCTTCTGCTCTGTTTTTGGTGCCGGGTATTCCTCAACAACCTTGCCTCTGGTCACACACACACTACACTGCTGTGGCAGCTGCAGCGATGAGCAAAGACTGCAATCCAAGTGCTCTAACACCAGTCGTCAAGGGCACAACACAACCTCTGCATCTCCTGTCCCTCAGCAGCCATCCCAGTC
>NW_010324161.1:0-903 GCF_000700745.2 Antrostomus carolinensis
CAGGCAGAAGATGTTGCCCCGAGTGCAGGACAGGTCTGTGAAAACAGGCCATTGATCTCAGTAAACATGGTGGCATTGTTTCAAAGCCCTGTGCAGGAAGGAGTGCATGTCTTCCCACCAACACCGTTCTCTCCTGACTACCCAGAGGCTTCTTCAAATGAAGACATCCTCACAAAATACCTTTCCCCCCTCTCTCTCCTAGTAGCCAATAGCACTTAGCCTGTGATGTAAGCAGGCGGAAGTGACGTAGTGAACCCACACCATATAGTACTGTGTCGCACAGCATTAAACGCCATTTGCAGCATCCTCATATTGGTGTCAGTGCTCATTGGCCCAGAGACGGGGTGAGTGTTTGTCTCTGTGCCTCCTCGACCGGACGGGACGTTGCGGGATAACAACTGCAACACCTTAGCACCCAGAGGCTTCTCCAAATGAAGACATGTTGCATCCTTCTCCTGCTCGCACGCGTAATCACTGATCATTTCACCTGTAGGTAGGTGGGTTGTGCTACTGGTTCCAAATGCCTTTGCCAAAGGAAAGCTTCTCCTTCTGGGAAAACTTTTGCAGGTTTCTTCAGCAAAGCCATCTCCTCTCGTGGCGGTCTCTGGGGATCCCAACCAGTGCAATCAGGAGCCTTGCGGAAGGGGGAAAATGTCCGTGGCGGTCTCTGGGGGTCCCAACCAGTGCAATCAGCAGCCTTGCGGAAGGAGAACATTGTCCTCCCAAAAACCCTGATTACTCAACAAACCCTGTGGTGTTGGGGTCATCCCCTCTCACTACCGTAGGGGAGTTTTGGGGCTCAGGACAGTGCCTTCTTCCTCCCACTCTCCTCACATTACCATGCATTTTGACCACATGATTTGGACCTTGACCTGACAAGAAGGTCAGGCTGAGGGCAATGGT
>NW_010324162.1:0-7301 GCF_000700745.2 Antrostomus carolinensis
GAACCTGCCGTTCCGCACGGTCCCGCGTCCCTTGGAACACGGCAAGGAAGCCGGCCCAGGTGCGGCCGTTCACTGCTGGTCAGAACTCGCGGGGCTGTCCCCGCCCTGCTGGGTGCGGGCCCGAACTGTGAAGGCACATCCGCGCAGCACAAAGGAGATGGCACAATAACGCTTCTCAGCTGCGGCGCAACCTCAACATCTTTAACCTCGTAACACGGGTGACCACTATTATACTTGGCCAAGTCAGCACAAGTCTGCAGCTTCACTCACTCGTTGGCACTTTACAATGAATTATATAAGGAATAAGATCATCATAACCTTTGTTCCCTGCTCTCTCCTTCTTAGGCCTGCATTTTTAAATGGGATGCTTCTCCCATTTCCCACGACTCTCTGCCTCTCCTTCCTTTCTATTCACCTTCTGCAGGAATCTCCCTTCACCTTCTCCCATCTTCTAAAATAAGCCATTAATTGCTCAGTGCCGCCACAGAAATGTCTGTGTTTCAATATGTGATTTTAGTCATTTCGATTCGCAGTCTTAGAAGTTTTTCACACAAGATGCAAACCTGTTTACAAATTTCATACACGCCAATTGCTGATACGCTGATGGCAGCCACGGACGTTCTCTTCTGAGTTGCCTCTGCAGGTTGTTTCAGCACGTGGCAGAAGCTGGCAGGCTGTGACAGAGGAGCGTTTCACAACTTACGTGAACTATTTGAATCAGCAAAATGAGAGGATTTCCCAAAAAGGATGCTTTAACGACGTAAAAGGACCTTATCCCTGGAATAGCCAAACTGCTCGTACTTCTGTTCAAACTTGCAGAAATAAACAAAGTTTGCGTATTTTTTGTGCAACTGGCCTTGATGCAAAGGCCAACCCTCACTAATGAGTGAGGTGACAGGAAAGGCTCAGACTGCTGTCCAGGCAGGTACCTCCACTGCCCAGTTTAACTACACACCTCAGGATTTCTTTATTTTGGCTGAGAAAAAGAGTTTATACAAGTGCCACCTTTAGGTTTCTTGTCAGTTTACGCTCCTTTTGTGCCAGTGCGTGGTTTCCATGAAACAAATTGACAGTGAGGACACATTCTTGGCACTGAGGCCATGCTGGGGGCTACTTCTTCCTCCTTGCTGTCTTCAAAAATGGAACTGTCATCGTTACTCATGTTCCTCGCCACTGTATGAATAATTAGTATTGTATTATGATTTCTTTTGCCTGGAGCAACTAAAATTATGTCCTTCCTGAAGATCGATTTTACTTTCATAATAAAAGTAAAGAGTATATAAAGTAGTGCCTGGATGCCTTGAAAAGTCCATTTCTCCCTGCAATTATTTTTGAAATCTTTTCCTCTCATAGTCTGTTTTTAGTAATCATTATTCCACAGACAAACACAAAAACTTTTCTGGTATCAAGCCCTTATATGGGCTGCTCACCCAGAAGAAGGTTGTAATATATTTCAGGTAGTTAAATAAACCTGTCTTTCCTTACTCAAAGCTTATACTGAATTAGTTTATTTTCCACTGGCCTGTCCTCCAATGCAAATTTTGTGTTTATGTCCTGTTCATACTGATGTCTCACAACAGCACACTGTAAGTACAGTCTTTGTTTTATGCTGTGTTGTTACTACAAAATAACAATAGTGGATCTTTCTTGGAATATTATTATTGCACTGTAGCAATGCTTTCCACAGTAAAATACTGTCTTTGGAACTATAATAAAAATAGCCTATGGAGGGCAGCAAACCTCAAGCAATTGCTAAGTTTTGTAATAACAGAAAATCAGAAAAACCCAGGTTTTTAATTTGATTGTTCAGTCATGTAAGTTATTTAAAAAGTGACTTTATTCTATTATATTACTTGATATTATATAAGTAAGACAGAACCTCATAATCATGTTTTTTAAACTGGATCTTAGTACATGCAGATGACACCAAAGTGGTGACATTAAGTTGATGTGCTTGAGAGGAACCCGGACAGGCTGGAGTTATGGGCCATCAGGAACTTCACAAAGTTCAGTGAGGACAGATGCAAATTCCTCCATCTAGGAGTGACCAGCCCTCTAGGACAATACTGAATGGGGGCTTACTAACATCCCTGGAAGTATTTGAGTTGTGTAGACATAGTGCTTAGGGACATGGCTTAGTAGAGGACTTGTCAGTGTTAGGTCAGTGATTTGAGTCAATGATCTTAAAGGTCTTTTCCAGTCTAGGCAATTCTGTGATTCTGTGACTGTCTCTGCGGGAAAGGATGGGGGGTCCTTGTGGGCTGCAGCTGAAAAGGAGCCAAGAGCACCTGTAGAATCTCCCTCCATAGAGATCTTCAAGACCCAAGAGGACAATGCCTCAAGCAACCCGAATTTAATAGTAGTCCTGCTTTGAGCAGGATATTAAACTTGATAGGCTCCAGAGGTCCCTTCCAACCTGAATATTTCTGTGATTCTGTTTAATGAAATAATATAAAATAATAAAATAATATTCAATATCAGGGTTTATTTCCCCTCAGGTAGAACTCTCTTCAATAACAAAAGTAACCCGGAGTTCATAGGCTGGATTTTTAGGGTCTGTCAATACTCTCTAAAACTGATTCTCTGGCTTCTTTGGGAGGATAAAACAGTCAGACTGATAGTTCCTGTAGGTGGTACTGAGTCTGGCAATCAGATGTTTCACTGGATGCAAGCACGACTCTTCTGCACAGGACCTGGATCCAAAGGACTGACTGATGTTTGTTAATAACTTGCACTCCTGCCAGAATCTAGAATGCCTTGTTAGATCAAATGCATCGCTAGTCTGATCATCTTTATAGTAATTGATCAACTTTATAGTAAAGTACACTTAAGTGCAAATTTAAAAAAAAAACCCACCACATTGCTTTACATACATAACTTTTTGTAGAACCAGCACTTTACTTACTTGCTTTAAGTAAACTGCATTCTTAAATCCTGACAGTATTCAGCTAACTCACACATCTGGACAGTAACAACTGCAAGGTTTCTAGAAAATACTCAGACTGTGCAAGTATGATAGTTTGTTTTTCTTTACACACAGAAAATACACAAACTCCACATTATTCTCTTGCCTTCAGCCTTCCCTTGTCTAAGCAAAAGTGGAAGATCTTTAGCACCTAGCAAGACTGGCCCTTTTTCACTCAATACCAAGTGGGGAACAACTTAGTCACACTGTTAAAGAATGTGCCTTTGGGGATATGGAAAACTTTTAGCAGGTAGCTACTCTTACATGAAAAGTTCTCTGAAAAGCAAGAGAATTTGGCAAATGAGTAAATGGAGCAAGTGGATGGTGTAGTGGCATGGGGACGTGACTGAGTGTTGTAGGTTATCCACTTACAAAATACAAAGACGAGAAAGCCAAACCATTAAAGAGACACTTTTCTGTATTTTTTTTCTCTATTTATGAAGACTGCAAAACACAGAGCAAGTAGCTCGTTGTACATTCCCCAGCTGTAAGCTCTGCTTTGCAAACTCTGATTCCAGCAGCGACGCTGTGGCTGTTCGTACGCAAACATGCAGGCCACAGAACCAACTCTGCTTTTGGTAGCGCTGCTCCGGCGTGGGCACAGAACCCGCTTTATCTGGTGCCACACCTCGACAGGCAGCGTCTGCTTATTGCCACAACCCAGCCAGTTCCCAGACAATCCAGTGCTCTCACCTGAAATACAGTTCCCTACATTCAGGGATGTTTAATGATGTGAACCTTCATCAACTACTTTCCTCTCAGAACACCGCTCACTTCGGTTAACTGTCTCCAACACTCTGCATGTTACTGGTGCTCGCGCAGTAACTGTCGCTTTTCTACGAACAGCTCAGATTTTTCTTTACAGATACGGTGATTTCAAACAAAAACTGTCAAAAGTATGTGTGTACAGGAAACATTCAAAATCACACAGACTTGGAATGGAAAGATATTCTAAAGTGAGCCATGAATGTTAGAGGAAAAAAGAGAAAGAGGAAAGCTCCAAAAAGCCAAATTCAGCAGAAAAAAAAAAGGACATGTTAAGTGTATATTTTCAAATTGATTTCTGAGACAGCACAAAAGGATGAAATACAAAGCAAGCAGTAAGAGATAAGAAATTGTGTCAATTAAAAGGGCCACTGTGGGAACCTGAGAGTCAAGAACAGCAGATCATGGCCTGGTCGTGTCTTTAAGAATGGATTCCAAAGTTAAACTTTTTCTTGAAATTATTTTATACTGTGACAGCTTTTTAAAATCAAGCACAAAAAGTATGCAGCTTTCCATGAAACAGAATTAAAAGTTGACCTCGAAATGTCAATATTCACTTCTCATCATTAAAAGAATCAAGGTGTGCTTTCTGTTTCAAATTTCTTGGGGGGACTATCTTGGGGGACTCGGGGACCATCCATCTGAACTGATAAAACTGAACCTTGCCTGCAATACAAGTATCTGAAGTGAACAAGGAGTGAAAAGGCAGCAAATTTACAGCTATGCTCAGCAGAAAAAAATATAATCCAAATGTTATGAAAAACTAATGAAAGAAACATTTGCAGAAATGCAGACTTCTAAACATTCCTACAAAAGGACCAAGATCTGAAACAGAAGTTATTTCTGTTGTGGTTTTGACTGCTCTGAGTGTGTTTGTCAAAGTGTGGAATTCTTTCCAAGTGGTTTATGTAAACACGCAAAACATAGCACAGATCTTTAAAAAGCTACTCTGGCTTCTGTATTCTTGTTTGCATTCATGCTCTCTTTTCTTTCTAAGCAGACATTGCTCTTCCTCCACACCTTCTAGTGATTTAGGTCAGGACAGACTAAACTTATCCATTAATTACCATGAAATAATTGGATCTGTGTGAATGAGTTTGGATATTTATTGCCTCCATGAAAGAGTGATTAATAATAGAAAGAAGTGTACAGAGTTACAAAAGAGTGGTTTTTTCCTGCTTCCCCAGTCCTTGCTGTCAGGACTGAGGGTTGTTGGGAGGCAGGAGGTGCTGAACGTGGTGGGTTTGGCTGTGCAAGCTTGGTCCCTGGTGGCCCTCTAAGTCCCCAAAGCCCCGTGTCCCCGAAGGCAGAGCTGTGCTGCTCTGCTCTGGGCTGAGGTGGATGAATTTTATGGGGTGGATGGCACCTTCCAGACTGTTTGATCTTTATGGGCTGCTGGGCTGCCCTGAGCTGTTTCTGGTTGATTGGCTGTGTTGGGGGTGTGTGTGTTGGGGGAAGGGGGGGCATTTTTGGTAGTGGGGGAAGCAGCGACCTTGTGAGAGTGAAAAGCTCCCCTGGCTCCAAGACGGAGACTCCCCCAGCCCAGGCTGGGCCAATGAGCACTAGAGAAACGCCTCTGAGAATCCATATTTGTGAGGGGAAGGACTGTCCTGAAGAGAAGATGGTGGGGTGAACCTGGAGGAAAGGCTGTTGACCTGAACAAAAGACAACCATTGACCTAAACAAAGAGAGAGCTTCGTTGCCAGGAGGAAGGAGGAGGATGGGGAGGACAGAGAACCTCAGACACCCAGTTCAACTGCATGGAGCAGGAGAAGGCAAAGGAGGTCCCTGCAGCCCATCGAGGTTCAGTGGTGGCGCAGATACCCGTGCTTAGGCTATGGAGGACTCCACGCAGGAGCAGAAAGCTGAGCCTGAGGGCAAGTGTGACTGAATTAAGACCCTGAGAGACGCTCAATGCCAGAGCCAGGCGGGTGAGCCTGCAGCCCGTGGATGTCCCCATACTGGAGCCAGAAGCTGAGCCCAAAGAGGTCTGTGACTCCATGGTAAGCTTGCTCTGGAACATCTTGTTCCTGGACTTTTCATGCCAGGAAGAGTGGCAGAGGTCAACTGACTGTAACCCCCATTCCCTGTCCCACTGGGCAGGGAGAAGGTAGAGAAAATCAGGAGCAAAGTGATTTGAGCCTGGGAAGAAGGGAGGGGTGGGGGAAGGTGTTGTAAGATGTGGTTGTTATGTCTCATTGTGCTACTCAGATGAATGGCAACACATTAAATTGATTTTTCTTCCCCAAGTTGAGTCTGTTTTGCCCGTGACCATACCTGGTGAGTGAGCCATCCCTGTCCTCATCCTAATCCCATGCTCCCTTTGTTGTGTCTCCCATCCCATCTCACTGGGTGGGGGGAGCGAATGCAGGACCGCATGGTCCCACTGTGGGTCAAACCACCACATTGGTGTATTGAGTCACTGGGCAATATTCTTGTATAATTTAGTTGGGTTGTTGGACAAATAAAATTTACTTTTGCTGTTTCTCTCAATTGCACATATTTTTCCCAACACCTGCCTAATTGCTTTATCTAACATAAGTTATTGTGGAAACATGGTTGAGCGAGAAGGGACGCGATTTCATATCACTGAGCAACCCAGGCTTTGAGCAAGAGTTAGGCCCAGAGGGGGTGACCGTGAACTCTCCTTGACACGTAAGATATGAGGAAGAAGGCGGTGTCGCAAGTGGAATAAGCAGAACTTTGAGCCAAGAAGAGTGGAATCCCCACTTTGGGGGAACAAAGCGTTGCTCCAATCACAACAATGCACAGAGAAGCTCAGCCAATACTAAAGCTGTTGCTAGCGCGTGTTATTGCTGTTTGTCTATATAAACCTTGCAAAACCCTGGAATAAAGGAGAACGATCATACTCACATTGAGACTCCGTCGTTACTCCGGGACCGTCTCCCACTCCGACATCTGGTAGCAGAGGATGGTTCCGCACAGTTGAATTCTCCGAGACCGCGGTAAGCAGCGAGAGGAGGGGAGCGGGAACATTAACGGCTGGGAGAAGTGCTGCTTGGGTGCACGGTCAGAGCAGACAACGGTGCGAGGTGGCCTCTCTTCTCCCAGGGGATAAAGCGCAGCGATGGAAACAGAAGCTGCAGCGACGTTGCTCGAAAGTATCCTCTCCAAGAGAGGGATCGAGACAACGGTCAAACAACTTGCCAAGCTGATTAAATTGGGACAAAGATGGGACTATTTTAAGGACACGCACACGTTGTTTTCTGTTATGGAATGGAGAGGATTCGGGGAAACCATGTGGCAAAAAGCTATATCTGTGGATGAGAAATACGAAAAGGAAATTGAAGCTGTCTGTGAGTTGTGGCAAACGGTATTAGAGACCCTGGAAGCCATGGGAGCAGAGAGGGAAGGAGCTTGTGCCGCTGCCCAAACGTTAACTGCTGAGCCGGCCTCAGTGAAATCTAAAGACAATGATCATAAGCCCGCGGCTTTTGCGCAGTTTTTTGGATTACCTGCAGCAAAAGGGATGACCGGGACCCCCTGTAAAACGGCTGCCGAGGTCCGCGCGAAAGTCGACCCTGTCCCGATCCCGCAAAAAGGGGAAGCG
>NW_010324162.1:7407-11054 GCF_000700745.2 Antrostomus carolinensis
CGGGAAGCCCCGGAGGGGGGGGGCCCGAGCCCGCCCCTCCCGCCTCCTGAGCTGGGAGGAGGAAGATGTCGGCCCCCGCCTTCGGCCCCACCTCTGTACCCGCCGTTACCGCCCTCCTGTGGTTCGTCCGCCCCAGCGACTCCACCTAACGGCGGCCCGGAAATATCACGCCAAGAAAATACCGATAAACTACTACAAATCGTCTTACAGCGTCTTAATGATTTGGACCTGCGTCTAAAACAAGCATTGTCAACAACAAACCCTCTCTCACGACGAGAAGGAGCCAATCCTCCTCCTTGCCCTGCCGCAGGCCCCCCGGCACCAGTAAGGCCCGAGCGATGGAGCGGCAGCATATCCTAGAAGGACAGCGGGGCGCAGCCGCCAGCCTGGGAGATGCCCCATCACCAGCTTGCCCGGTAGCACAAGAAAATGGCATTGCAAAGTGGGAACCACATGACTGGAAAATTTTACAACAAGCCCGAAATACCATCTCACAGTATGGAGTGAAATCTGAAGCTACTCGACAGATCATCAGTTGGATTTTTTCTGCCGATTTAATGTCCCCACATGACTGCCGAAACCTAATGAGACTGTTGTTAACCCCTACACAATTTTTGTTATGGGGATCTTTGTGGACCCAACGAGCAGTAAATGAGGCAGCTCGAAGACAAGCACGGGGAGACCCACTCTATGGGGTAACAGCAGAAATGCTCACAGGAGAAGGACCTTATGCTAATTTAGATGTACAATTAACATTTCCTGCCAACATATTACAACGATCTGCGCAGCTTGCTCTAGATGCGTTTTTCGGGTTGCCCGGGTCTTCTGTCCCTTCATTTGGCACTGTAGTGCAAGGAGCTACTGAAAAATACAGCAATTTTATCGACAGACTATGGGATGCAGTCATGAATCACCCAGACCTAGGCGATGAAAATAAACAACAGATGTTTAGAATGCTGGCTTTTGACAATGCTAACGAAACTACAAAACAAATCCTAGCCGGTCTGCCAAAAGGTGCTGGGGTAGAAGAAATGCTCTCAAGAGTAGAAAGAGCTGGAGCACAAAACCAAAACGAGATAGTTGCTGCAGCAGTGCAGAGTGCGGTCCAAGAAGTTATCCAACTTTTTGCAGCTGTCGTCCAACAAAAGCGCCCTCAGCGCTCGGATCAACCTTTCCGTGGGAATTGTTTTCGATGTGGAGAATCTGGACATGCCAAACGCAATTGTCGCAAGGCGGTGTGGTGTGACAAGTGTCAGAAAAGCACCCACTCAACAAAAGCCTGCTCGGGAAACCGGAGACCGAGCGCGGAGAGAGGCCGCGCGCAGACACAAATGAATCCTCAAAGCGAAACAAGGGTTTTTTGCAACAGCACCAAGCCACAACCAGAGGCAGCCTGGGAATCGACAATCCGACCGCAGAAAGGAGAGCTAACGACCCAGTGCAGACATTAACTGATGTTCAGACACTACTTGGAGACATCCAATGGGTGCGAAATTGTGTTGGTATTTCAAATACTGAAATTGCGCCCTTAACTGAACTTTTACGAGGACAACATCCCAGCACCATCATCAACTTGTCTACAATGCAACAAGCTGCCTTACAACACATCGTACAGAAGTTATAAGCAGCTTGATCGCGGTCCAGTGTGGGTGCCCAGCCGAGCGGTGAAGCCTGCACTGGAGCACCGAGACCAGCCGTCTGAGCAACAACCTAGAGAATCTCCTGAAAAGAACCAGGACAACGGGGAAGGGGTAACATGAGACAAAACGGCCTATGTGAGCCAGTACAGGGAAACACCTATTACGAAAATCGTCTGTACCTCCTGTAATACTTGTAAACCCTGGGTCTTGTGTATTTGCTATACTTGTGAAAAGGAATGGTGGCATCCAGCATCCCTTGCCAAACGCTGGTGTGACCACTGTTTGGGTAAAGAACTGGATGTGGCTGGAATCTTGCTTGTCACAGGGCACGAACCATTGGGGAGTAGCCGTTATTTACACAGTCGCAGAGACTGGGCCGATTCAGTGTTTCAAAGGGCAGAGAACGTGTTAGCTTGTGACCTCGAGTGTAGCAAAACGAACCTGGTGCCCGCTCTGTGGCCCATTCCCAAACAAGATTGGATTCACACGACAGAAAAATGCAAAACGCGATTTGCATGGAAGCAAGGAAAGGGCAGAAAGCTACTTCAATGGCCAAGGCCCTGATTTTAGGGATAATGCTCCCAGTGGTAACAGCCCTCCATCACACTGAACCCAGACAAAACATGTGGGTTACCTGGGCGAACAGGACAGGTCAATCTGCCTTTTGTCTGTCTCTTGCCTCTGCAACAGAACCTTTTCGAACTTGTTTAATAGGAGTGCCTGGCTTTCATGTAGAATTTGCCACTTATAGTACAGCGAATTGTAGTGCATCTGTAAATGTTAGTGGTTGCTCTGCAGAGCACAGCCGTTCACCTGCTTCCCCCCCACCCCCCGGGGATAGGGGAGAGGATTTGGGGCAAGGATTAGGAGGCTTGTAGGTTGAGATAAGAACAGTTTAACAATAGAAATAAAAGAAAACTTAACGCCCCCCCCATATTAAAATAGTAGTGATAATGATAACAGTAATAAGATATGCAAATGAGTGATAAGCCAGTGCAACTGCTCACCACCCACTGATAAGCCCGGCCCGTTCCCGGATAACGATCCCGGAGGAGCGACAATCCCTGAACCGAAACCCCAATCCTGGAAGAGCGAGAGCCTGAGAGAAAACCCGTGTGAATCCTCCACCCCTTTCTAGTCAGCCCCGGATAATATACTAAACATGATGTGACATGATGTAGAATATCTCATTGGCACATCCAAATGCCAGTTTGGGCTTTGCTATTCACTACACTTCTCCCTCCCAGTCCTAATGCAGCTGTGAACCGGCCAAACACGGTGGCCTTGAGCTCCAGCAGCAACTAATAACATTGGTACTTTTAGCAATGTTCTTCTAACAAGTCTCACACTGAAACTAAAGTACAGCTATTGTAATTACTAAGAAGGAAATTAACGCTATCCTAGCAAAACCAGGACAGAGATGATTTCAGAATGTTCCAGAAGATGTTGTTTCTTCTTTCAGAAGCACCCACGTTGTATGATATTTTGTCTCTAAGTTGGGGATTTGAGTGCCCACTTACCTACCCACATTGCATTCTGGAGATGAAATGTGAAGTGTGTGTGTATGATTGCTATAAGTGCCAGAAGCTGGGCTGTGATTAGAACGATCACTGTAGCTTTAGTTGAATTACAAGCTCTCTATTCTATGCAGTGACCAGCTGGCTTTGTGTTGGGTGGGTAACTTTGGCTCTGTCAGCCAAGGAGAGGAATTGGAAAGTGCCCCGTTACTGGCCACATGCAAGGGCCTCGCTAAACACAAGGCTTGTGCATTCAGTTCCCAGCGCTGTGATCCCGATGTGTCTCTGCAGCCCCACAGCGAAGGTTCATCAGCACTGGAGTTATCTCCGTCTGTGCCCAAAGTCATGGAACCGCCTTAATTCCAGCGGTGTTAACAGGTGTCTGGCGGGTCGAGCAGGCAGAGACCAACTGTGCCTGCGCTCACCAGTTTGGAGTACGCTGGGGGCCCCAACGTTCACTGTAACCACCCCTGCGAGGGTGACAACGGCT
>NW_010324163.1:0-12507 GCF_000700745.2 Antrostomus carolinensis
CCAATCCCCAGCATTCTGTGATTCTGTGACCTGAGTAGAATATAGCCACTCATCCCCTCACTGAGCTCAAGCTCGTTCCTAAACTGTCTCACAATCAGTGTTGGGACTAAAGAGTAGAATTATTGTTCTTATTTTGTCCTTTGGGTGCTGGGATCTCTTAATATTTTCTGTACATTTTCTGCAGGCTGGTAGTTTCAGGTAACCATTTTCTAAAAGAATTAAATATCTTTCCTTGTTACAAATTATTGAAAACAACGCTGAAATAATTTTGCTTTGTGAAGCCTGGTTAATATTGTTGAACAGTTGAAACAACAGGTTGAGGAGTCCTGTGTCGTGCTGGATTTTGGTGCTGTACTGGTTTACCTCCAGTGTTAGCTACGTGCAGCTCATTCTGCTGAGGAGCTTGTGTCTGAAGTCCCACAACTGAGCCACTTAAAAGAGCAAACCTACAACGGAGGATGTGAATTGGTAGAAAGTGTAACAGGACTTTAAAGGCTCCTGATGGTGAAGATGTTTGTGTGGTGTCTTCGTTTGCAGTACATGTTCACAGTTGGTTTTCAAGGTCTATAAAGCCAAACAGATAAGTGATAAGTGATGATCTTGTATCTCCCAACACTTCCTTCACATCCTGTACACTGATGACTGTTCTCCCCACTACCTGACCACACTTCTCCAATCCATATTCTATCTCTGCATTTTTGGATGTAAAAGTGCAGTTTGCCAGTGGTCTTAATTAATTTCACTTTGCCAGGAGGCACCGATCACACAGAAAGCAGAAGAGGATTTAAAAGAATTGTAATTCCCTGCCCTGTACCTGCCTTGCTCAGGTTCTACTCTTCTGACACATGTTGCTGCATAATTTAAACTACCTTGTGGTTAAATGAGCATAATCTTTATTTTAAAATGAAAATAGAATTTTGGCAGAAGTTGGCAGCACTAGTAAAATGCTCCTACTTGCCCTGAATGGATTGTTTGGTTTTTTTTTTTCCAGGGGGTGTGTGTATGTGAGAGAGCCTGAAAAAAAAAGAGACAATAAGTATGTGTGGGCACTGGCAGCAGGCCATACTCTTCAGACCGTGCACTGTATCATCTCTTCCTCTTCATTCTTTTATTGCCTTGCAAAATGTATAGGCTTAGATATAGAAAATAATACATTTATTTCAAACTTGTGTTAAATGAGCTCATCTCAGTCACTCAGCAGTTGTGAAATGCTGCCAAGTGCTACACATCTTGTAAATTTACAGATTTTTTTGTTTTTTGCAAAGGATGAAATACTATCGAGTTACTGAGGCAGAGAGAAAGCATCTTCCTTCACCCCTAACATACTGAAGCATGAAAAAAAGATGCTGAAAGCCATGATTTCTAATTTGCCCCTCCTGCTTAGTGCTCCTGAACGTGAAGATTCCTACGCACCGAGGCTGTCTGCTCGTGGCAGGAAAAATTACCATTCAGTGTGTTCACAGCTGAAAGGTTTGACGAGGTCGGTGCGCCGTGCTAGCACAGCGTGGCTCCTGCTCCCTCACCACCTTGGTAGCAGGAACAAGTGAGACTTCTGCTGCTTCACTTCTAACAAGGTACAAATTCCAGATCAAATGTTAGAGTTTCTTGTTTCTACATGAAGAAATAGGATTCAACCCCTGGATGTGTTCCAAACCAGGGATATCATTAAATTTGACTCTGTTACTTCCAACTGTTAAAGCATGATGATCTGACACAACCAGGGAGAGAACTAAAATATATATATGTTTTAGTTTCAAAGATACAAGAGAGAAGGAACTGTTAGATAATTTAGTCTGACATTTAGGGTATTGCAGGTCGCTACGTGTAACTGTTTCTCCCTGTTTTGAGCTCAGTAGCTCATGTTTGACTGAAAAATTAACAGGCATTTATGAAAATCTTTTTCAGAAAGATGTGCTGTCTTATTTTGGAGTTACTTAGAAATGAAGATTTCAGCATCTCTCACAGTAATATGTTCTATCAGTGAAACACTGTGCTTTCTTCTTTTTTTGCTGTGCTTTACTGCATTTCTAACTTGAATATGTTTAATTTCTAGTTTTCTGCAGTTTCATGGGAATTTTAAGCTGGCATAATCTGGCAGAGTTTCTGAAAGAAGCAGTCAGCTCCCCCCAGTCGCTTGCTCCTGCTTTGATGCCAGCTGGCATGGCCAGAGCACTGGCCACTGGTCCTGGCCTGATCTTTGTACAGCTGTACAGCGAACCCGCTGCAGAACCAGCACTAACAACAGCAAAATCAGATTTCTCTAACATCAGCACCAGGATCTGGCTCATAGCACAGCTGCACAAAGGGTGCTGTTACAGACAATGAGGTGGAACAGGGACAGGAATGAAGAGTTGGGTGA
Organism: Antrostomus carolinensis; assembly: GCF_000700745.2. Lineage (NCBI taxonomy): Eukaryota > Metazoa > Chordata > Aves > Caprimulgiformes > Caprimulgidae > Antrostomus > Antrostomus carolinensis. Next base: position 2,360 of record NW_010324163.1, read on the forward strand.
GAAATGGGTGAAACTGCCTGTTTTGGTGACAGCCACTTGCAGCTGCTGGTTCTTGGCCATTTTCTACTAGAAATAATGATGTTCTAATGGTGGTTTGTGTTGCTCTGTCTCTGTGGCTGTGAGTTGGTCCTCGTGGTGTAAAGATCATGAATTCACAACCAGGTGTACATCAAAACACTGGAATAAAAGTGCAATTATTTGATGTAGCAAGAGCTGTTCAGAAGCAAGTATTGATGATCCGAGGGCTGGAGCACCTCTCCTGTGAGGACAGGCTGAAAGAGTTGGGGCTGTTCAGCCTGGAGAAGAGAAGGCTCCGGGGAGATCTTATAGCGGCCTCCCAGTACCTGAAGGGGCTACAAGAAAGCTGGGGAGGGACTTTTCATAAGGGCAGTTAATGACAAAACAAGGGGAAATGGGTTTAAGCTGAAAGAGGGGAGGTTTAGATGAGATATTAGGAAGAAGTTCTTCACTGTGAGGGTGGTCAGACACTGGAACAGGTTGCCCAAGGAAGTTGTGGCTGCTCCTCCCTGGAAGTGTTGAAGGCCAGGCTGGATGAGGCTTTGAGCAACCTGGTCTAGTGGAAAGTGTCCCTGCTGATGACAGGGGGTTGGAGTTGGATGATCTTCGAGGTCCCTTCCAACCCGAGCCATTCTGTGATTCTATGATTGTTAACATGATGTTAACATGTATTTAGTTGATAATTTTTAGTTTCTGTGTTGTAGTAACTGGCAGCTAATACCCAAGAGAAAAAGGCTTTGCACTGTTTTACTAGAGGGCCCATATAAAGCAAATTAGAGTGTTAGCATGTTGAAAGTGGAAGTCCCCAATATGTGAGGACTGTGTTTAGTAAACAAGTTTTCAAAAATAAACTCAGTCTAAAAGATACAGATTTATATTTATTAGGTAATGGAATGTCTTAAGACCTAGCTGTTGTGCAGTACCTAATACTAAACCAGGTGAACTTCACAGTAAATAAAATGTTGTTTTCTCTCTACTAAATGTTTATTTCTCTTATGAGAGCATTTGGTAGGAAATCTTTATGCCAGCTCTCATGTTTTGAATACTCTATCATGCATTTTGGTAAGAGGAGAGCATCATCAACCTTTACAAATCTGAGAGAGAGGTGTACGTTATGCTAGTTGTCTGTGCTTCCTTTATAGTCTGAGGAAGGATGTGGTCTTCTGAGATGCAGAAGGAAAGAGATGGAGCTCTGAAGATTGAGATCCCAGGGATGAGTCAAACCTAGCAATACAAGATGATCCAGTGTGGGTGAGGGAATCCTCCAAACCTGTGCTGTCAGCACAGAACACTGAAGCTTGTCCTTGTGCAGCTATGAACTAGAAAATCAGAATATCTACTAATCTTTTGGGGCACCACAATCTGATGTTGTTCTCTGTATAAGGAAAAAATCTCTTCCAGATCCTGCTTAAAGTGTTGACTGATCTTTTTTAGTGCTGTCAAAATAATTGTTTGCATTTGAGTTTACCAGGGACTTTTACTGTAGTGAAAGTTGTCATATAAAATTGTGCTCTGTTTTCTTCCCAAAGATTCCAATATTGTTTAGATGACAGTGCTGAATGGATGAAGCATGTAGTCACTGTTTCTTACTATTCAGCGTGCTGATTCTGTGTCTTTTCTGGCAGCACAGTGCAAAACGTCATTTACTTAAGACTAAAAAGTATTCCCTCTTCTTTTGAGATGGATTTGGGTTTGCATAATCTGATTGTGTATTATTTCATCAAGAGTTTGTCTTCACTGAGGTTCTAGGTGGTGCAGATTTTATTTTACACTTGGGAGCTGATGAACAGAGTTGTAGAGACCTGTTTTGGAAGAGGACTCTTCTTCAGCCTTCAATTTATATATGTGTATATATATATATTTAGGAGTTCTTAACATCCCAGTTTGTCAGAGCTATTGCCACCACTTAGGCAGAGAGTGAGGAAACCACTTCACTTGAGATCTGACTGATTGCCAGTGTCCATACAACTCATAAATCTCTTTCAAAGTGACCATCTGACTTGGGGCTACTTTGAATGAAGCTCCTCAGAGCTGCCCAGCTGCAGTTGTCCTGAGGATGTTCTGCTGCTGCACCTCTTCTTCAATTGTCTTCTGTTCTACTTGACTGAGCCTCCCAGCTTTGTTACCTCTCTTCTCATTTCCCTTCATACAGTTGCTGGTTCTTGGGTGGTCATGTCCCAGCCAAAGTGTCTTATGTCCTGATTTTTCTTTTTGCATCTATTTTGTATAATTTTTTTGTTGAATATGTTAAAAACTTGTTTGGGTGAAAATTTTTTGGCCACCTGTGATTTTATAGGGGAAATTCCCATATTTCTCATTTAAAATTCTCACTTTAGGTTTTTACTGAAGGCAGGAAAGGGTGTCTCTTCTGTTCTTTTTCATCTTTGTTTCAGAATTCATATTGTGCAGATATGTATTAGCCAGGTAGAACTGTAAAATAGCCAAACTGACCTTCACTGGAGGTGGAATGGTTTTTGCAGTCTGATTTGGATGTTTGTACTTCAAAATAATTTCAGAGAAAGATGCCTTTTTATTTACCAAACACTTGCAAATAAACCTTAAACCATCACAGTTAAGAACAAATAATTTTCTTTACAACATAGGCCCTTTTCTTTCTGTGTGAAAAGATGGGATTCTTGCCAGCCTTAAAAGATTTCAGATGATTGCTGCTATTTTACCTTCATTGTATTTCAAATAGTAAAACATGTAAAATTATTGATAAGCTTTCTCAAAAAAAGGTATCCAGGTTTGACACATCGTGTTAAAATACCATTGAACTTCCTGTCAGGTGGAAAATAAAAGATATAAGATGGGTAGATAGTAAACAGTGCTGAAATAAACTTTTTCTTTATTTTTTTTTTAAAAAAATCTGAAATTATTAATTGCTTCTGGACTTTCACTCAGCTGCCTTTGGAGTCAGTGAGAGGCTCTAACTTTATTTTCCCAAGAGGACAGTGAGGATCACTCTCACTACAGTGCCTCTCTGCTGTTGTATATGTGATCTACTATAGATGTGTTTTAAAAACATTCAAAACATTGAATTAAAAGGAAATCTTGTACTTGGTAAAAACTTTGTGTGCTTCCTTCAGATGCTAGAAGTAGAATTATCAGGAAAACACCAGCTTTCTAGTTCACTGAGGAATGTGGTTGTGCCTTTGTATTGTTTTTGTGCATAGCGAATTTTGAAGACTTTTTTCTTTCTTTTTTTTTTTTTAAGAGAAGTAGTAGCTGGAGAGCCACAATTTAAAACTTAATTGTCATTAAGTTTTCCAAACCTATTAATTTGTCTGTGGATGAAACCAAGAGCAGAACAAAGAACTTTGCACTAAGAAAGCATGGTTGCAGCTGGAATATACCTTACTGATGTAAACTAAACAGGAATTTCCACAGAGGGGGGAAAGAAAAGGGAATTAAGAACTTGGATCTTGTTAATTAAGGTTTTGGCAATCTGACCTTCCTGGGTCCTTCTTGAAAACCCCATAGAGGGTGCATCATGAGTGGCATGTGAGTTCTTTGTGTCTCTGCTGAATACAGTGGGAGGAAGGTTCCCTCCTGTGCTGGCTGTCGTGGCTGCTGTGTTCTCCATCAGGTGTGATTCTCTGTCAGGAGGGAGGTTTTGTTTTTCCTGAGAGCATCTGAGCATATAGGTTGCCCAAGGAAACTGTGGATGCCCCCTCCCTGGAAGTGTTGAAGGCCAGGTTGGATGAGGCTTTGAGCAACCTGGTCTAGTGGAAGGTGTCCCTGCTGATGGCAGGGGGGTTGGAACTGGATGAGCTTTAAGGTCCCTTCTAACCCAAACCATTCTGTGATTCTATGATATTTCAGGGGACAGGGGTAGAGACTGGTCAGAAAGGAGCCTGCATCAGGGATGGAGACTGAGGAGGAGGAAATGAGCAGTCTCAGTAAATGCTGAAACAAAGACTTTCCTTCAGGGATGGTAGGGATTATGCAAAGTAAGGCTGTTAATGGATTGGGGGTGAGCCTGAAGAAAAAAACCTAAAAACCAAACAAACAGAAAAAAACCCACCCCCTCACTCCTCCAAAAACAACCCTAAACAAACAAAAAACCCCAAACCAGAAACCACAGTGGACTAGGAGTTACTTAAAAGTCTTCTATTCATCTTTCTTTTAGTTTTACTATTCAAGAGTTCCATGTTTTACGTGTTTTTCTGATTACACTAGGCTCTGGAGTTCAGTGCTTTTAGCATTCTGATGATGTTCCCGCTGAAGAAAAGTGCAGGCAGCTCCTCCAAGCACTTGGTGACTCAGGGTCTCCTAACAGTGACTGTAAGAGTCAAGGTGTGAGTCTGAAGGCAACCCTGGGCTTGGAGGCTGAAGCTGGAAGTGAGCAAAGACATAGGTCCTCTGAAGACTGAGACAGAAGGTCTTATTTTAGTTATATTTTGAGGAGACAGTAGCACAGAAACATTCCCTCAGTCTAGAAAAGAGCTGCAGAGAGTGTGACATCCCTTTCTCCAAAGGGTTGGCCAAACACTTGGCTAGTGGAGCTCCTTGTTGATCCAGGTTGTCTTTGTAGCACCTGAGAGGGACAAATGTTACCGGACCTAAAGGAAATCAGAGTCAGGCATTAGATTCATCTCACGGCTCTGGTCCATCACCTTTAGCTTTAGGCAGCAGCGAGACAGTCTGGGAGCCCAGGAACCGAGTCAGATCACTCGACAGGCAGAGACTGAACTGAGATTAAGAAGTTTGAGCAAGAGGGACACAGCAAAGGGCAGCCACTGCACAGGTGGGGTTGATTTCAGAAGCAGAGTGTCTAAAGGGTATGTATTAAAATGAACATGCTTAACATAAGTACACCTTACAAAGGCTTCCAAAATATATATTTAAAAAAAGAAAAAAAGCTAGCAGGACCTCTCTTAAAGCCTTTGAAATTATTTCCTTGCTATGGAATGGTGAGCATAAGGAAAGGTGTGGTAGCTCCATCACCTACTGGAGATGAAGACTCTAGAACTAGTCAGCTTATTGAGAGGTGTCATTAGAAGGGTGTAGGGTTTAAATCGAGGTAGAAGCCGCCTTGCAACACAAGTTTTGAAGTAATGTCAGGATGATACTGCTCTGAGAGTGAGGCAGATGAAAATGGGAGACATTAGTGGTGTTCAGAAATGTTCTTGGAAACATCTCAGTGGGTTAAAAGGACGAACAGTGGGGAATTGGTCAGGTACCAGATTTGATCTGGAACAATGATAGATTATCACTCTTGAGTTGACCGTGTAGAAAAGTTCTTCTGTCTGCCCTGTGAGAAGCAACAAAATGAAATCATGAGTACAGAGCTTGGAAGTTGTGTCAAGATACCTGAGGCAGGGAAGAAGAGTCTACCGTTGGCAAAAGAATGTACAAGAAAGACATGGGCCTGTTGGAGCAGGTCCAGAGGAGGCCACAAAAATGATGAGAGGTGTGGAACATCTCTGCTGTGAGGACAGGCTGAGAGAGTTGGGGCTGTTCAGCCTGGAGAAGAGAAGGCTCCTGGAGACCTTGCTGTGGCCTTTCAGTTCTTAAAGGGGCCTATAAGAAGGATGGGGACAAACTTTTTAGCAGGGCCTGCAGTGATAGGACACGGGGTGATGGTTTTAAACTGAATGAGGGCAGATTTAGAATGGATAGGAGGTAGAATTTTTTTCTTTTACAATGAGGGTGGTGAAACACTGACCCAGGTTGCCCAGAGAGGTGGTAGAAGCCCCATCATCCCTGGAAACATTCAAGGTCAGGCTGGATGGGGCTCTGAGCAACCTGATCTGGTTGAAGATGTCCCTGCTCGCTGCAGGGGAGTTGGACTAGATGACCTTGAAATGTCCCTTCCAACCCAAACCATTCCATGATTCTATAAAACGGCCATTTGTGATAAAAGGGTCATTGTGAGGCTTTGGAGACTCTGTCTGTCAGAGACACTTGAGGGAACTGGGAAAGAGAAATTTACTGAAAATTATTTTTCTAAGGCTTATTGTGAACCTTTTTTTTTTTTTTTTTTTTTAACAAAATGAATGTGAGAAAACAAAAAATATTTTTTGAAAAATTGAAATTCATAGCTTTGACCAGTGACAGAAAATGTCACTGGTGTTGCTTTGGTTTGGGTTTGTGGTCTTCCTTTTCTTTCCTCCTTTTCTTTCCTCCTTTTCTTTCCTCCTTTTCTTTCCTCCTTTTCTTTCCTCCTTTTCTTTCCTCCTTTTCTTTCCTCCTTTTCTTTCCTCCTTTTCTTTCCTCCTTTTCTTTCCTCCTTTTCTTTCCTCCTTTTCTTTCCTCCTTTTCTTTCCTCCTTTTCTTTCCTCCTTTTCTTTCCTCCTTTTCTTTCCTCCTTTTCTTTCCTCCTTTTCTTTCCTCCTTTTCTTTCCTCCTTTTCTTTCCTCCTTTTCTTTCCTCCTTTTCTTTCCTCCTTTTCTTTCCTCCTTTTCTTTCCTCCTTTTCTTTCCTCCTTTTCTTTCCTCCTTTTCTTTCCTCCTTTTCTTTCCTCCTTTTCTTTCCTCCTTTTCTTTCCTCCTTTTCTTTCCTCCTTTTCTTTCCTCCTTTTCTTTCCTCCTTTTCTTTCCTCCTTTTCTTTCCTCCTTTTCTTTCCTCCTTTTCTTTCCTCCTTTTCTTTCCTCCTTTTCTTTCCTCCTTTTCTTTCCTCCTTTTCTTTCCTCCTTTTCTTTCCTCCTTTTCTTTCCTCCTTTTCTTTCCTCCTTTTCTTTCCTCCTTTTCTTTCCTCCTTTTCTTTCCTCCTTTTCTTTCCTCCTTTTCTTTCCTCCTTTTCTTTCCTCCTTTTCTTTCCTCCTTTTCTTTCCTCCTTTTCTTTCCTCCTTTTCTTTCCTCCTTTTCTTTCCTCCTTTTCTTTCCTCCTTTTCTTTCCTCCTTTTCTTTCCTCCTTTTCTTTCCTCCTTTTCTTTCCTCCTTTTCTTTCCTCCTTTTCTTTCCTCCTTTTCTTTCCTCCTTTTCTTTCCTCCTTTTCTTTCCTCCTTTTCTTTCCTCCTTTTCTTTCCTCCTTTTCTTTCCTCCTTTTCTTTCCTCCTTTTCTTTCCTCCTTTTCTTTCCTCCTTTTCTTTCCTCCTTTTCTTTCCTCCTTTTCTTTCCGAGAGGGAAAGGAAAATTTTCTGTACTTTTAGGTAAGCTGTATGAATGCAGAATTAGATGTTTTGCTACATTTTTGATGGTGTTTTAAGCAAACAAAACTTGCCTAGATTTTAAAGGCTATAGATGAAGTTTGAAGCCATTTGCTGTATGATACAAAATACAGTGATTCAGCATTTGTGATGAGAGCTATTAATAGTTCCTCTATTTTTATTCAAAGAAAAACAATAGCACAGAATTTCAGGCAGTTTGACCAGACACTTAGGGAGGTTTCTGTTGAAGCTGTGGGGAAAATCTCATATTGCTTGATCTCAAAAGCTGAACTCGTGAGCTCCTTCGGCATCAACATTTTAGTGCTGTCCTCCTGAACGTGAAATTCAGTGCTGTGCTGGAAAGCTACACAAGCAGTGTTTTCTCTGAAGCCTTGTTTGTATCCACTGCTAAGGGGCTGTCAACATTCACTGTATTTTTATTTTTGAAGAATTGAGCAATATAATTAATCTCTGTTCATTTTAACCATCTCTTTCAGGTTTTCACGACTGTTCCGTTACCCTGCTGCTGCTGCAGCCAACGTGGATCCGAATGCCGTGGCTACAAAGGCTCCTTCCTTTCTCATGCTGGATCCCTCAAATCCAAGAGCTACTTGGCAGTTTCCAAGGCAACCACCTGTGGAATAATTAAACAGGATGAAGTGTTAGTGTGCCAGATAGAAGGAATTCTTGCCTGAAGAGAGCACTTCATTTTCATCTGTCTTGAAGAATCAAATGCCTTTCTGCCAGCAAAGTTAAGGTAGTACAATAAAAAAAGTACTGATTTATTTTCTGGAGGTACTGAAAGTTTGAGTAGAAGCCACAATCCTAATATGACCCTGTGCTATTCAATTAAGAAAATTCCCATCCATTCTTCTACGTTATTTTTTGGGGGGCATATTTAAACAGAAAATCCAGGAGAAAGATGATGATGGGAAGACAGTGAGGGTCTTGATATTTCGTATTAGTGAGACAGTTGCATGAACTGCTTTGTGCTGCCTTTCCTCACAGCTGACTATAAGCTGGTAAGGATTAAAATGGAGCATACATTAGTGGGAGCATAAATATAGGAAGTGCAGCCTTCGTGCCAAGTACACTGAGATTTCTTTGGCATTTAGTGAAGGGATAGATATAAAAGGAATGTAGGAGTGGGCTCGCTGCAAAATGACAGTCAGAATCAAGGATCGATCTTTATCCCGTAGCTTAAAGGGTTTGTGGTGATTAAGTTGATGTTGAAACTCAACTGATAATTGGGGTTTAGCTGCTTTGGTGAAGCAGCAGCTTAAAAACGTTTTGAAGACTACATTCCCAGATTGAGAGCTGAAATTGCATAGTGGGGAAGCCAAAAAGGTAAGCAAAAGAACTCTGTTAGAATAACAAAAAATAGCAAAAATAGCAAATTTGATTCTGGAAGTTGGAAAGATTGTTACAGAAGTCTATGGTAAAGCTGTTAGGCTCTAGATAACTGGAAAAGCTCTTCTCAAAGTATGTTACTGGATGTATCTGCTTATTATATCTTCCTTCTCTGCCAGTCATTCAAATATATTTGAATAGAAAAATATTACTCATTTCTGACAATGAAATTAAATGGAGAAAGCCACATTCACGTTCTTCCCATAGTCTGAATAACTGTTTAGTTAAGTCTGGTTACCTAGCTTGATGCTTTTGTGTAGTTAATTTTAGACATGATGCTTTTATGGAGTTTATTTTAAGCAAAAAAAAAAAAAAAGATTTCTGAATTTTGAAGTAGAAATATTTGGGATGCCATCTGGGCTTTACATAATAAATTTTGACTGCCAAAATGTTTGTGGGATTCTATTGGGATGTGGATGGGATTTCACATTCCATCCCTTCCACAGCACAAGAGGATGATCGTTGTTTTTAGATACGGTGGGTCCAAGAAGAAATAAGAATTGTATGGTGGCAGCTTTGTGATTTGAGGGAATACAAACAGAACCTCTCCAGTAACCACCCTTACCTTTTACAGCAGTTAGAGTTTCAGAAGCTCATACTTGTAGGTACCAAGTGAGTTACAACTGCAGTGTTCAACCCTAACAACTTGTAGGTACCAACTGAGTTACAACTGCAGTGTTCAACCCTAATACTTGATTTCTGGTTCATTGTCACCACAGCTTATCTGCCAAATTGATTTTCCTTTTGAAGTAATTCTTCAGGCTTTTCAGTTCCTCTCAGTGTAGAGATGAGGAAAATGTTTTTTTGAAGACAAGCACTGGTTTTACATGTGAAAGGAATATGCTGGCAAAGTATCTGCACTGAACACAGTGAAGATGATAGAAAATTGAGACACTGTGCAAGTAGAGTGAGGGTGGTTGGTGTCTGTGGAGCCAAATCTTTTGCTTTCCAAGAAGTGTAAGTGACTCAAAGGTGGAAGTGGATAGTTGTGAAAGAGCATGTGTGTGTATTTGTGTAAGACTACTGTAATAACTAGGTAGCAATCAGGAGTAGTGTAGGATTCCCAAGAGTATACACAGAGGAGAAGTTTAATCATGGACAGCTGTAGAAAACATACCAAACGCATGCAGGTACCTCAGTGTCTTTGTTTCAGCTGGGACAGAGTTAATTTTCTTCCTAGTAGCTGGTACAGTGCTGTATTTTGGATTTAGTATGAGAATAATGTTGATAACGTGCTGATGTTTTAGTTGTTGCTGAGTAGTGCTTATCCGAAGTCAAGGATTTTTCAGCTTCCCATGCTCTGCAAGCAAGCAGGTGCACAAGAAGCTGAGAGGGAGCATGGCCAGAACAGCTGATCCCAACTAGCCAAAGGGCTGTTCCATACCATGGGAAGTCATGATCAGTACATCAACCAGGAGGAGGTGCCTGGGAGGGGCTGGTCGCTGCCCAGGGTCTGGCTGGGCACTGGTCAGTGGATGTTGAGCAGTTGCAGTCTGCATCACTTGGTTTTGCCTGGTTATTTTCATTTGGGTTTTATTTCTTTCTTTGTTATAGAATCATAGAATGGTTTGGGTTGGGAAGGACCTTAAAGCTCATCCAGTTCCAACCCCCTGCCATCAGCAGGGA
>NW_010324163.1:12655-17587 GCF_000700745.2 Antrostomus carolinensis
TCTTTCTTTTCATCATTATTATTATTATTACTAATAATAATCTTATTATATTTTATTTTATTTCAATTACTAAACTGTTCCTAACCCATAAAGGTGTTTGGTTTTGGTTTTTTTGATTCTACTCCCCATCCCACCTGCAGAGGAGTAAGAGATATGACTGTATGGTACTAGGTTGCTGCCTGGGGTTAAACCATGATGCTTAGTTTTTCTGTTTTACCTCAAATACTGTGAATTTACCTCAAATTTTACCTTAAATACTCATGGAACTTAAATTTCTAGGTACTGCTGAGGCAGGTGGTGAAAAGCGGGTAGGACAAACAGCTCCTTGAAGGTACCTGTTCTAGACCCCCTTGAAGGGGATGACTTACCTCTAAAAAGATACCTCTGGAAAGGAACCTCTCTCTTTCCATTGAAGGTTCAGCCTGGATCACTAATTTAGCCTAGATGTCTAACACAGCAGAAACTTGTAAGTGTGTAATTAGATGTATTTTTATATGAAACTCATCTAGGCCTTTTTTTTTCCCCCTTCCATATTTCCAATCCAGAGCTTCCCGTGCTCCATGGAGTTGCAGTTGATTACTGGTACTATCCACTTACTCATCTTCCTTTTCCCAACTCGGACATTTGACCCTGGTAATTTTTCCAGACTTCATATACAAGCCTGTGGTGCAGTATCAAGGATACTGAAGAGCCACGTGGAGCTTGTTAACATAATTCCTAACAGAAATAAAAAACATAGATGCTAAATTTAGGCAGCTGGACTATGTGAAATAAAATATAGTGGCTAGGCAGAATTGATTTCTACTGTTCTGTACACAGCTTATGTTTTAATAATCTTTATCCTTGAGAAGTTCTACAGGACTGAAGGGGAGTAGAAACTTAGGAGTAGTGATTTGTTCAGTAATTTTAATTTCTTAAGGTGATTTGAACAACAAATCACTTGTGATGTGTCAACACAGAAGTTGTTTTTGTAGCCTTGGTTATTCAGAGTTAGTGCTATATGCACCTATATAAAGTAAAGTTTTCTTTATACTCCTCTTTCTGTAACAGAAGATTTATGTTATGCTCCATATTGGAGTAACTTGATGACCTTTTGAAAGGGGGGAAAAAAAGGGTAATAGTGATAATGGTAATTCAATGGATTATTTTGATAGTTATTCCATTTTTTCCCCCTATTTCTATACCATCAGAATAACTGTATTAAAAGAGTCAATTACAATATGGTAGTCTAAAAGTGTCATTAAAATAGCCATTAATTTTGTGAAGTAGGACTGTTTCCTAGAATAGATAACATTTTCCTCTTGTTGATTGGAAATCCAGGTAATATTTCAGGTTGAGATTTTTCAAAGGGATTTTTTCCTTCTAGCAAAAGGAGTAAAAATGTAGAGGAAATGTAGGGAAAAAAAAGGGAAAGAGCAATGAGCAGCAAGTCACCTGCCAGTTAGTGGAAGAGGAAACTCAAATAACAAATGGATCCTTTTACCTAGGTTTTATTTTGGAGGCCTGATCCCTACAACTCTGGAGGTTTTAGGGTGTATCAAGTTGGGCAGACATATCAAGCATCTCATTCAGATGTTGTGGAAAAGATTTATAGGGGCAATGGGTGTGAGCTGGAACACAGGAGGTTCCACTTAAACTTGAGAAGAAACTTCTTTAAGGTGAGGGTGACAGAGCCCTGGGACAGGCTGCCCAGGGAGGGTGTGGAGTCTCCTTCTCTGGAGACATTCAAGACCCACCTGGACACCTTCCTGTGTGATCTCATTTAAGTGTTCCTTCTCCAGCAGGGGGATTGGACTAGATGATCTTTTGAGGTCCCTTCCAATCCCTGACATTCTGTGATTCTGTGATTTTTTCACCTTCCCAGAAAACAAGAATAATCTCTGGGAATATCAGTCACTATGTAAAGTTGTGTATCTTAAGGTTTTTAGAACTATCTGCTCTCTAGCTACTTGGAGATCAAAAGAGAGTTCAGATCACCTGCCCAGAAGTGATAACAAATGTTTTCCAGCTGCCTCAGTACAGGACACTATTTTTGCCTGTGAGTACCACTGTAAAAATGTGAAACTCCAGTAAAACACATTGTACTGGGCTGTGTTGCACGTAGCCTTTTGAGTGACTGGCCACTGCCCTAAGAGCAGTTAGTGACAGCAATCACAGCACCCTTTCAATAGGAGAGGACTGTTCTGCTGTACTTGGGTGGGTGGGTGGTTCACGGGGATCAAATCAGCGCTGCCATTTGAATGATTTTGCAGATAGAGTTCTCTGGTAGGTGGCAGACCTTCTGTGTAGTCACGAGATCCCTCTTTGCCGGCCACTGCTGTTCTGTGTTTCATAGAATCACAGAATGGTTTGGGTTGGAAGGGACCTTAAAGGTCATCCAGTTCCAATCCCCCTGCCATCAGCAGGGACACCTTCCACTAGACCAGGTTGCTCAAAGCCTCATCCAGCCTGGCCTTCAACACTTCCAGGGAGGAGCAGCCACAGCTTCCCTGAGCAACCTGTTCCAGTGTCTGACCACCCTTACAGTGAAGAACTTCTTCCTAATATCTAATCTAAACCTCCCCTCTTTCAGCTTAAACCCATTTCCCCTTGTTTTGTCATTAGTTGCCCTTATGAAAAGTCCCTCCCCAGCTTTCTTGTAGGTCCCCCCCAGGTACTGGGAGGCCGCTATAAGATCTCCCCAGAGCCTTCCCTTCTGCAGGCTGAACAGCCCCAACTCTCTCAGCCTGTCTTCACAGGAGAGGTGCTCCAGCCCTCGGATCATCCTGGTGGTCTCCTCTGGACTTGTTCTAGCTGTTCCAGTTCTCTCTTGTGATGAGGGCTCCAGAACTGGAGGCAGTTTCAGTTACGCTTCTTCAGCATAGTTCAGAGGACTTTCCCTGACAAATTATGCAGAAAGTCCAGAACAGATTAAAAAGATCAGTCCACTTTATCATTATTCTAGGACCAGTTGTAACCCTCGTTGGAATCAATTAAATAACTAATAAAAGAGATATATACTTTATTTAGCAGTAAAGGTTTTTTATATTAATCTATTTACAACTCCCTCTTTGTGATTTGAATTCCTCATGTTAAGTTGTGTATCTTTCCCTCTTCCTTCTATTAAAAAATAAAGACTTTAAAATTACAGAATCGTATTTGGTTGAGAAGTGGAATATGGCTTTAAACTGCTATCTACAGTGAACATTTGGATATTTCTAACAGGCAAGGAAGAGATGCTAACACTTGACAGTTCTTTGGGTTATTATTCCTGTCCTAGACAAAATGGCTTGTAGAGAGGTAATGAATGTAAGACTAGAAAAGCATCTGTTCTCATACACCCATCTAGAACCCATCCAGAGAAGTAGTTTGTCTCCAGCAATGGCCAAAGGTGGGTAACTGAGGAGCACAGGAACAGTATGAGAACATGAGATCCTCCTTCTACATGCTTTTCAGTCTCTGGACATCTTTGGTACGGGGATTTACTGAGCTGGATGGTTTTTTTTGTTTTGGTTTGGGTTTTTTTTAAACAATGTTTACTGGACTTGTCTTCAGAATTTGTTAAATCTCCCTCTCAAGTCATGAGCAGTATGAGAAAGTGTGATACTCCACAGTTTAACTAGCATGGCAGGCTGTTGAGTGAGGAACCGTATTCTTTTGTTCAGTTCTGAACTTGAACTCCATTTAAAATCCACTTCTTGTGCTGGAAGTGATATAAATAATTCATCCCTATTTCCTATCTCCATGACAATCGTTATTTTCTAGACCTCAGCCTGCTCCAAGTGTTAAGAGTTGGTTCAGAGCCTGTTGACCTATACATGAAGTTAGGACCACTTTCCCCACCCCTCGTTATCCTACTTCACACTTAATGTCATTGAGAAATTCCACTGCTGAACTTCATTGATGTATTTTATTGTCCAGTCAGTAATCTGCACACAGTCTTTTTTTTTCTTTTTCCTGTTTTTCCTGCTCATTTACTGCCTTTTCTACAGTGAATAACTTGGTATCATCAACAGATGTTGTCATCTCACTGTTGAGCCCTTTTCATGTCATTTATGAACTCATTGAACAGTGCTGGGAACAGATCCCAGCATAGATCCCCGTGGAAAGAAGAGCTGAAATGGCACCAAGTCCTGCCAAAAGCCAAACGGGTGTACCCACTTTTGCACCCGGCACAGTTGAATTCGTCATGGTTTCACTGTGGTTTTTTTACACTTGTTACTCCAAATGTGGAGTTGTTGTAAAAAATTTTTTGTAGGAATGGATAATTCCATGTGTAAGATACAGTGTCAGTCTCCAGCAGCTGCGTATTTGTCATGTCACCTTCAAAAAAGATACGGTGGGGAAGGGATTTACCTTTTTCCATGACTGAGGATAATTGCCTTAACGTTTAGAAGGACCAGACCTGCTTTGTTTGCAGCATAGTATTTTTAATTTTCTGAGTGATGCCCCCTCCCTGGAAGTGTTGGAGGCCAGGCTGGATGAGGCTTTGAGCAACCTGGTCTAGTGGAAGGTGTCCCTGCTGATGGCAGAGGGATTGGAACTAGATGATCTTTAAGGTCCCTTCTAATCCAAACCATTCTATGATCTTGCTTGGAACTTACTGGTTTATCACTCTATGCATTACCAGTATAGAGAAAACAATGTTGAATAAGGAAAGTGAAGCAATTGAATAAATCTCTGCAGTTGTAAATATACTCTGGGTTTACATGATTAAGTGTAGGACATGACCTTAGCAATCAAACTGTTACTTGTTCTTGTTTTCTGATGTTAACATGGCAAACATCTAATGTGGTATGAGAAAATTGGGTCAGATCAAAAGGACCTATAGCATGAAACTTGTTTTTCTGACAGTAGCCTGTAGCTGCAGCTCAGGGAAGTGTGAAAGAACAGGGAATGTAGTTCTGCTTCCTGCGGTGTAGGAAGTCCTGAGCCATGGGCTGTGCCACAGCT
>NW_010324164.1:0-232 GCF_000700745.2 Antrostomus carolinensis
CCAATCTTCAAAAAGGGCAAGAAGGAGGACTGGGGAAACTACAGCCCAGTCAGCCTCACCTCCATCCATCCCTGGGCAGGTGACGGAACAGCTCATTCCGGAGGCCATAAGCATGTAGAGGAAAAGAAGGTTATCGGGAATAGTCAGCATGGATTCTCTAAGGGGAAATCATGTCTGACCAACTTGATAGCCTTCTATGATGGCATGACTGGCTGGGGGGGTAAGGGGAGAG
>NW_010324164.1:1070-2340 GCF_000700745.2 Antrostomus carolinensis
GGGTGTCAAGAGGATGGGGCTGGATTCTTTTCAGTGGTGGCCAGTGACAGGACAAGGGGCAATGGGCACAAGCTAGAACACAAGAGATTCTGCTTAAACATGAGGAAAAACTTCTTTACTGTGAGGGTGACAGAGCACTGGAACTTTAACATCTCCAGAGAAGTTGTGGAGTCTCCATCTCTGGAGATGTTAAAAACCCACCTGGATGCAGTCCTGTGCAATTTGCTCTAGATGAACCTGCTTTGGCAGGGGGGTTGGACTAGACGACCTCCAGAGGTCCCTTCCAACCCTGACCATTCTGTGATTCTGTGAAATATCCTGTTTTCTGTGGGGGCAGAGAAGCATGAAGTGGCTGGGACACAGAAAGGACAAGTCCCATGGATGAGTGACACAATCAGGAGATGAACCCAGATCTTCTTGCTCCCACAGCTCTCTGCATTAGGCCAGAGGCACTATGTGACTCATGCCTGATCTACTACCTGTACATTCTGTACAGCTTAGCAGCCAGCTCTGCTGTCATTTGCACAGTCCGAGCATAGCACAGATGCAGATGACCACATCCAAATGGTGGTTGTAAGCATTTTAACTGCATGAGAGGCAATCCACTTTGCTTTCTTCCCCCATTCCATACAACATTTCCAGTTAGTGCCACAGTTTCACAATCATTTTCAACAGGTTTACACCAGCACTGCTGCTGGAAGAACAGCCCCATCCTCCACATGGTGCTCGTACATATCCTAGCGCTCTCTGCATACTGCTGCTGCTGATGTAAACATTCATGCAGTCATGTAGCGAACCAGGTGAGACTAATGATCAAATTTATATATCCAAATGAGAATGATTAACTGAAATCTGGAATTGCTCCTCAACTGAATTTGCTGCACACCTGTTAGTACAACGATATGAACTTTTCCAGAAAAGACTGTTGATCTCGTGAAACTGTTGCAATACGGCCTGATCTTCTGTTCTCTTTGAAAAAGGTGGCTACCTTATGTTTTTCAAGGTCTGAAACTCGACCACAAGTAGCAGCACAGGCCTGAGGCTCACAAACACATTGCCTGTAAGTTACACGGGACACCCAGGTCACAGCACATCAACAACGGACAGGCCTCACCAGCTCTCGGCTGCTACTAAACACGTGCCAACAACCAAAGGTTTCCTACGGCTTTTGGGGCGAGTCTCTCGGGAATAAGCACAGTCCCTGCAGTTACCCCAGCTGACAGCCACGCTAAATAAACCAGGTCCTGGCAATGACAGTGGATTCTGCCCT
>NW_010324165.1:0-9552 GCF_000700745.2 Antrostomus carolinensis
GCCAGACCCTATCTTACTACACTTAACTGAAAAGTACCTTAGTAAAAAATATGTCTTAGTAAAAAATATGTCTTATTAAGGATACTTTTTTCACTAATTTAGGTGAAGAGGGTGGCAGCACGTAAAAAATAAAAAATTACTTGTGATTTTTTTTCCAGTAAATATTATACTTTCAAGGAAAATTCAACCAACCAGTTTTCAGTTTTTTAAAAATGAGTATATCTATAGAATTTTTTTGTTATTTTCCTATCATTTTTAAATAAAAAAATTCTCAAGGTAACAGGTTTAATTTTGTTCAAAAATATAATTTCATCATGAAACAAAACTGTGACAAATCTTATTAACAATGGCTTGGATCCTTCAAAGATTTATGTACATGCTTACAATTACATTTGGCTATTCTCATTGACTTTGATAAACCTTTTGAACATCCAAGATTTTCTGTGTCTACACAGAGTATATATTTTAGCGTGTGTGTGTAAACTTCTTCTTCTTACATTTTTATATTTGCTGCCTCTCTCCAATGTTGATGTTTAAAGTTCTAAAGCTGTTTAAGTCTATGTTTCACTTTCTTCCTCATAAAACATTTCCAGAAGACCTTATGTAAATCAGAGAAGTAGCTGGCAAACGAAAGATAATTTCTCTAACACTGATGATGATCTAAGAATAGTACTATCGGCAACACCAGTAGGATTAAACAATGCCTTTGTGAGTAAATTCAGCAGTCTAATCATTCTGTCTCAGACCTAAAGCTGCAACCTCCTTAGTTATTTATACAACAAACACAAAACCAAACACAAAGATTTTTGTCCTTGCTTTTGCGGTAAACCATGGACCTAAGAAAGCTAGCTTCTGCCTTATATTGCAGAAATACATCAGCTTTCTTTAAAAAGTTGATTTTGTGTAACTCATAGGGCATTTGTGAGTAAAAACATAACTAATGTGCTGCTATCCAGAAAAAAAACCAAACATGTTTTAATAATATCCCATTTGCCATCTTAAATACGCTTTGGCAAAATTCCTTCACTCAGCAAATAAAAGAAAAAGCACAAGATACAGTATGGTTCATAACTTATGCAATGAGTTACAGATACTGTACCTTAGTACATTCTTCATTCAAATAGTTTATCATTAAATAAAGGACTGATAACCAACATTTTGTTATAACTTATTAAATTTTTAATAGTTAAGCTTTAATTCAGAACTCCTCACTATCATACAACTTATGTCTTATAAAAAAAATTCTCTATTAAATTTCCTTTTAGCCACTGCTATTCTCAATTCCAGTTTTATAGTTTGTTCTCAGGTTGTATGAAGGAAAGACATAATACCACATATAAGTGAAAAAAAGAACATGCAAACATTTGGAAAATAGCTTAAAGCTGAGAATAAAACTTTAAGGGGAATTAAAATATCATTTAAAGATTGGATTACATTTCTGTTTTTTCTAATTCTTTTTCTAACATGAAAATTCTTTATCTGTTATGCATACTACACAGAACATCTCACATGAAGCATAAAATACAGACAAAAGATTCTCTTTTTAAATGTACAAGAACAGAATTACAAATGTTTAAGATTAAGAACGTTAACACTTTTTAAACACTCTTCCTTACTAAAGTTACAGTTACTTTTCAACACTTCCATATTGAGAAGCCTGTCTTTGAAAAGTTTTTAATTAATCAGGAAAGCACAAGTAGTTGGAAATAAAAATAGATTTTATAGTATAGTATATCTTGTATTCTTTGCCACTTCAGGTATCATTCTGTAGCTTATCTTCTTATGATCCAAACATCTTCTACATAACAGCAACAGCACTTCCCTAAAGACCCACACAAATGGTTGTATTTGTTGTCTTCTAAGTTAAAGACATTTCTTTCTTTTTTTTTATTTTTATACTGTATTTTATTTCATTCAAGCTGATTGACTTCTGGTGGACACGTTCTTTTGAGACAGAATGGATATCATAACTGTTATTTGTGCTAGTGAAAGCTTTTACAGAGAGAAGCTCTGTTCACTAGCCATTTGTTTTACTAACATTTGTGTCTTATTTATAGATGAGGAAATTGACAGACAGAATCATGGACTTTATTGCAACTATTGTCAGCCACTGCAATGGATGTCATGGCAGTATCAGTTAAACAAATTTTTAGGAATTTGCACAGCTGCTGTGAGTCAGTTGTGCTCATGTTACAACATGATAATAACTAGATGTTTATTTTAATCACTAGCCCCACATACACACTATGTGATCTGAGCATAAAACTACAGCTGATTGAGAACAGATGAAATTCACTGTCTGACTCCATCAAGGTGACAACAGTCATAGCAGCAGTAGTTACAGTCATACCAGTAGTTAGAGCTTTCATTTATAAACATATAATTATTTTCAGTGGACATGAAGGCTTAAGTTTAGCAAACTGAAACGAACTGACAGTTGCCTTCCTCTGTAAGTTACCTATTATATGCTTTGAACATGGTCTCTGATCTCAGTTAGAAAACAGTTTACTGCCTAGACAGGAAGACATCCAAAAAACTCATTGTTATGTACTCAGTACCATAGTTTGGATACTTAGGGTATACTAAAGAGACTAACACCTGCAAGGAAGCGGCAAGAGTCCTAGTTCCTCATTTGCTGGATAAAAAGTTGAAAATATGTAAACACTTTTTTAAATAGTAAATTATTACATCTCAAGTTTTTTTCAAATTGTATTGCAATGACTTACTGATATAGAAAATCATTCTGCTTCTACATTCAGGCTTATAACTGTCTATTTTATCTGGAGTATTATTTCCACACAGAAATTGTAAGAGAATAAAGGAGGAAGGGGCAGAGGAGGTTTGTTTTCTTTTTATTCTTTTCCATAGCTTTTGACAACTGACTGAGTTGGGTTTTTATGTGCTAGACCTTGCAGACCATGTCAAGGCAGCTTGCAGACAACTCATTTTTTATTTAGGAAATGCATGCTTAATGGCTTTAGTATCTGAAGTTTCTTCTGAATCGAATTTTGTGTAGTGCCAGCTTTGGTTTCATTTCATTTGGAATCTGGCAGAAAAGTCACAAAGGAGAAAACAACAACACCCCACATTCCTTGTTTATGTCCTTTCTCCAGTCACAGCTGAGGCAGACTATGAATTAATTATGAGTCCATATGAAGCCAATACCTTGGTGACTGAGATTTTTATGTGTTTTGATGTTTTATTACAATATTGTACTCAGTGACTGTATTTCCCTTGTTTTTGCTCACATTCAGAGTTGCAAGGATCTGTGTGCATGTGTTTCTCATGTATTTTTAAAACAGATTAATATAGTTCATTTTACTGCTAAATATGTTCATTTGGTACATATTCAAGTAGTTACTCTGAAAAAAAGTATTAATATCAAAGAGGAATGCTGAATAGCTTATTTAGGTCTAAGAATTTCTATCCCCCTGCAGGTCCAAATGAGCTATGGGAATTAATACTTTCTTTATCTCTGGAAATAAATACAGACCTGTGACATTAATTATGGACGTGTCTTTATGGAAAGTATGGATCAAAAGAGAGTATACAAAAATTATTATACAGCAAATGTATTCAATACTGTCCCAGAAACAGATGTAAATTACATTGTAACCTCACGAAAGAGCGGTAAATAATTAGAAAGTTACTGTTAGAGAGGAACATGAATCATTGAATCAATGATCACAATGCTACAATGCTTGTTACAATGCAGTCAAATACCTGTGTCCAAGAAGTCAGATCCAGGTTACATCCTTAAGATGCAAGGCTGTTGACTCAGAAATGTTTCAACTTTCTTGTAATTGTCTCATGACTCTTCAAAACATCTTCTAAAAGAGGTAACAATAATTTTAAAAGTTCCAAAGCAGGAATATTGAGTTTACATGGGAAATTAAGTCATGTCTCTTCAGCGTCAGACGCTGCTCAGATTGTCTACCATGTCTCACATCATCAGTTCCTCCTACATGGACACTGACACTGCAGCTCTCTGTGCAGGGGTTCATCTGATGCAGCACAGCTATGAGGCCAAGGCCCAGATCTGCTAAGAATATTGTTGTTAAGCTGAAAATAAGTTAGTAAACTAAATCCACTCCACATAATAAAAGTAAAAACAGAGTGTAGTTTTTGAGATAGGGAGTGGCTCAAGTATACAGGAGGAAAAAATATTGACATGAAAGGATATAAAGCTCTTCATCTGCGTGTATCCTGTTTTCATTGTGCATAGGAAAAGACCTCAAAAAAAAAGTGACCTACTGAGCTGAATTACAGATATCATTCTACCACAAGCAGTGTAGGATTTCAAGCCTTAACAAGTCTTTGGGTTTGATGTAAGCCGCCAGTGTAAAATCTGATAGCCTGTCATGCTGAGGAGGTAAGACTACATGATTTAGACATCCTTTTTGAGTTTAACTTCATTAATTTCAGTCTCTTTCAAGGAAAGGATAGTTTTGATTTTTAAAAAGAAGCAGTAATAACATTAGAATGCCTCTATGCCAACAGCAGCACTTTATCCAGGCTGGCAAGGACCTTGTAAACAAAGGACCCAGAATAGCTTTGTGAATAGCTGCAATGACAGTACAGGATTGTGCTTGACAGTGGTATGAAAGAAAAGTACACTGTAGAATGCCTTAACTATCTGAAAAAAAAAAAAAAAAAAAAGGAGGATTTTGTAGACACATTTAAAATATGTCTGTATATTATTTTCCAAAAGCAGAAAAAGCATGGCAGAAGATTCAGCCCACAAAGATAACAGCCCAGACAATGCTTAGGTGGCCCCCATATAGTAGGATCAAAGAGTGCAAAATATTTCATATTTTGGCCAAAAAAACCCTTCCTGTTGTGTACAGTCACCAATAAACATTTGCTGCAGAGCCTCTCTGGAACTGGCAAAAGATCCCAAAGTGGGTCAAAAGAAAGTTCTCAGGAGAGTGTACTAGTATTCTGGCTATATCGTCTTTTCTTTCCAGCTAAGTTAACCTTGTACTATTTAAAATACAATGAGATAACAAAGCCAAGTTTTCCACATCCTATTATTTTAACTGTCAGGAAATAATCTAAGAAGGCAGGACCACACTCATGCATCTAAAATACAGTGATTATCTCTTATCGGTCCTTTCAGAGAGTGCTGAAAAAAGTTAGGGGACTACTCTCAGGATAAGATTCTGCTCTCTGAATTTCAATCAGAATCATGTATTTTGCCAAAGAATGGTCTGGTTTCAGCACTGGATCTCCACAGAGGAAACAGAGATTAGATATCCTACTCACTGTTTCCCACCAGCTCCAGGTGGCCTCCAACCAAGCTTGGGATGCTTTTTTATACATTTTCTGAAGTTCTAGTTCTCCCAACACACTGAATAAAGATCCTCATCAGCCTTCCTAATCCTCTCTCAGACCACCTACAGTTTAGGATTTTGAGTATGTGAAATTATGGACCTGTGCAGAGTGTTGCAGGATTGGAGCCTGTCTTAAAGCATATTTTCAGTTGATCTATTTTGCTAATTTCAAGGACAAGTCATCAACACTAGGGTAAACATATATAGTACACCTCAAAAGCCACATAGATAAAATCAGGTTGAGATTTATTAAAACTCCTCTTGCTTCAGACTTCAAAACCATGAAGGCAAAATTAAAAAATCAAACCAAACAAAAAAAAAACAAAAAACACCTCTTTATTCCATGGAAATCTTAAGTATTTATTACAAAATAATAGGATTTAATCACTTGGGAAATGAATAATTACTTAGTATAAATGTTTCAGATCTCTCATAAATATCAAAGGCTTTTAATAATTACTTTACAAATCCAGATCAGCACAAATCATGAAGGCTTTACGTTGTGGGAGGTGAAAACAAGCTGAGAAGTTGAGAACTATGAAATTTATAAAAAAGTATGTTTTGATTCTATCCTGTCTTGTTACAAAGGAGGTTAATACTATAAGCATGATGTAGCAGGGATCTTCTGATGCTCACCAGAGTTAACAACAAAGCTTTTCACAGTTTTAATTATCCAGGCCTATAGAACAGTCACAGTATTGATGATATACAGTTCAGGTATCATTAATAGCACTTCAAAACAAATGAGCTAGCAGTTGACGTTAGAAAGTAAACTTAGTTTTGAATCTTATTAAAAAAAATAAAAATTAAGGGTTTCTGTAGTACCATTTTATGTGAGCAATTGAGTAAAACTCTAGAGAACTAAGTTAAAATGTAAACAAAAAAACTCTTCCCCACCCCCATCAGGACAGTGAAAAAAGCCTGACAGTAAAGATCTCACCATGTATTCTTAAAGAAAAGTAAATTATTTCAAGTGGAATGTCAATGCTGAATATTCTTAATTATAAAAAAATCATAAGAAGGGCATTTAAATTAGACAATATTACTTAAACCCTAATTCTGATGGTCGTCCTGCAGGGGAAAGATATTCACAAAGGGCCTTTTTAACTGCATGCAAAAAGTAATTTTCCTCTTAATTCATTAGATCGCTGTATAAATGCTCTGAAATTTTCTGTTACAGTTCTCGAAATTTATATTTTCATAAAGAAAAATGCAACCAAAAAAAAAATATAGAGTAGAAAATCTTGTCCAAACCAAAATGGTTTTCTTAAACACAAGCACATATAAGTCGCCTTATTCTCCCATTGGTAGAAGACAGAGAACAAACTGCAAATAACTAAACAGTTCTTTGTCAAGTCTGCTATTTCTTGTATAATATAGATATGAAAAAAATTTCTGTGAAACTGTAAGAGCAGGAAACTATAATATTCGTTAATTCACACCAAAATCAGAGGACAAACAGAACCTTAGAGGACTAAGGCCAGAATGAGATACTGAGAGAGAGTGAGGGCTTCCTTGAAGGAGAGACTACTGACAAATCTATCATCCCTCTACTTCATTCTACAAAAACAGTGTCAGTACAATAACCACAGTGAAAGTCACCATAGTGTAAGTAAACAATCATTTTCCATTTGTGTGTGTTGGCTTTTTTTTTTTTTTAACAAAGACATCACCAGTTTATGTTTAATGGAAGTTAATAGTTACATAATCCCAATACATTTATGCTTATGGACTGTGCTTGAACATACATTCATGTACTTCTATCATCTTAAGCTGGTACATTTGAAATTTTCTCCTCTTTCTATTTACTACTCTGTGAATGTTTGTCAGTTACATGAACACAGTTAATTCCAAATCTTGGGAACCCAAGCACAAATGCAGATGTTCATAATGTTAGACAGGCTAAACTCAAGAGTTGAACTGAAAAAGCACTTGACACAATTTATGTGGTTATCAGTTAAAGACTTTTTTTAAAAAGGGGTTTTCTATCTCAAAATGAAAGAATAGATTTCACTAAAATACTTGCAGCATTTCATAGGCAACAGATGTTACCAACATCTTAAATGATTAATATTGTTAGATCTAAAGTTTTAAAAATAAAAGTGTTTTAGTAAAGCTAGCAGGCTAGGAATGTTTGAAAGAGAGAAGAGGAGAAGAACATATGAGGAAGAAGAACATATAGGGTGGAAACAAATCTGTTGTGCATTTGCCTTCTTGAATAAATACCTTATCCACTTCACCATATCCATGCTATCTACTATCATAAATCCTGCATCATTCTCAGAAGGAAGGATCTGTTTACCTCATCTCTAACAGCTGCTAATTCCTCAGAAACCAGTAGTTTATTCACTAATTAATCCATCCTCTATCACTTTCACCCTCTATTAAGCCCCGTTTAGTTATATGATCATATCTTTTCGTATCAAGACTATTCATACTAAGCACTTTTTTCTTTTTAAAATATTATACTTCTAGTTGAGAGGAAACAAACTATTTTTGGAATTCAAATGTTTGTGTGTGTTGATATAACTGGAATGTATCCACATACCATTAACTACGACTTGTGCATGTTACATATTAAGCTCACAAGTATTACAATGCAAATAAACAATAGGAGTAATAGGATCTGTTTCTAAAGAATCATAGAATCACAGAATCATAGAATGGTTTGGGTTGGAAGGGACCTTAAAGATCATCTAGTTCCAACCCCCCTGCCATCAGCAGGGACACCTTCCACTAGACCAGGTTGCTCAAAGCCTCATCCAACCTGTCCTTGAACACTTCCGGGCAGGGGGCATCCGCAACTTCCTTGGGCAACCTGTTCCAGTGTCTCACCACCCTCACAGGAAAGAATTTCTTCCTAATATCTAATCTAAACCTACCCTCTTCCAGCTTAAAGCCATTCCCCCTTGTTCTATCACTACCTACTCCTGTAAAAATTCCCTCCCCATATTTCTTGTAGGCCCCTTCAGGTACTGGAAGGCCACTATAAGATCTCCCCAGAGCCTTCTCTTCTCAAGGCTGAACAGTCCCAACTGTCTTAGCTTGTCCTCATAGGAGAGGTGCTCCAGCTCTCTGATCATACTCATGGCCCTCCTCTGGACTCGTTCTAACAGGTTCATGTCTCTCTTGTGATGGGGGCTCCAGAACTGGACACAGTACTCCAGGTGGGACCTTACGAGAGCAGAGTAGAGGGGGAGAATCACATCCCTTGACCTGCTGGCCACACTTCTCTTGATGCAGCCCAGGATATGGTTATTGGCCTTCTGGGCTGCAAGCGCACATTGTCAGCTCATGTTGAAAACAGAGTAGAAAGAGAAGAAGTAGAAAGAGTAGAAGGTACCCAAAACCCCACTCCTTTTGCAAGCCTTACAACTGAGCCTTCTGCAGCTGCAGGTTGCAGAACCTAGGAATTGTTACAAACAACTCATGTTATTTTCTCTCCTAAATGTTTGCATTATATTCCTTCTAAGATTAATCTGAACAACTTTGCAAACTCCTCTCTTCTGTCATGCACACTCACACAAACATTGGCATTTTTACATTTTAATCATCCCTTTTACTGGCCCCTGGAGAAGTTATGCAGATTTTTGTCTAATCTTTGCAAATAAGAGCCTAACTGCCACTGGAATAATGTGTTTGTTACTCTCTCCTCCCATTCTTCTTTCAGTTTAGGAAACAAAGACACATTTCCAAGATAAGACATTTGGAAAGGCCTCTTTCTCTCTGGTTTTCCTCTCTTTCACAAAGTCCATCATTCAAAGACATTGTTATTCAGCTATCCTACAGAAGACATGAAAATCTTGTGTTCCATCTCAAGTAAAACAAAACACAAGGATATAACTTTTTTTGTGGTTTTGTGATACTTGTTTTTTTTTCAGACATCCAACAGCATAAGCTATCAGACTTCTGAAAAGTCATGTATTCCTCAGATAAATCATAGATGGTAGTAAGTTCAGTGATAAGTTTACCCCTGATCTGTTCATAGTTAGGAAACCTGACGCATCAGACATACTCAGGGTGGAATAAAGAATCTTTCAGAAACTGCACAGTAGATCTGTCCCAGACTACGAACATCTCCAATCGGTACCACAGTCAGCAACCAAAAGGATTAAAACAGCTGGGGGAACAGAAAGAGGCTGGTAAAAAGTGAATGATCCTGCAGTGAGGTGTGGAGATACAGAGGTCTGGGCATTTATTCTAACCTGAACAGTTGAGT
>NW_010324166.1:0-11487 GCF_000700745.2 Antrostomus carolinensis
CACCGAGTGGTCCAGCCATCAAACCCGCATAATTACTGCAGTTTTAGCAATATAAAGTATGAAACATCCATATTTCTGTGCTGAAAATCCGTCTCTTGGGATCTGAGGCTGGAAAGGGACCACCTGGTTGAGCTAGTCCCACCACAAGCAGCCAGGCACTGCAGACATCTGGTCTGAAGGGCCTGTGGATCATATAATCCATCTGTACACATCACAACTCTCAAAACACTTCACAAGATCTGATATGAAACCTATAGCTTGTGGGAAAGAACCGACACCAGAGACACAAAGCATCCGAGAGAGCAAGAGAGACTGAAGACCTAGCAAGGGTCCTACCACAACACGGGTTTTTATGTACTATAAAACACAGCTCTATCGCCAATCTCCATCATTCATGAGGAAAAGAAAGGGAAAAAAGTAACCTGTTAAATCCTAAAAATGAATCCTGAAACAAGCTACAGAACGGCTTATACCACAAATCACAGCAGGGCCTTCACGTACTAATCACATCCTTCTGGGCTCCTAAATCAGTGCACCTCACACCACCTCTGGGGCTGGTGGGTGGGAGAGGGAGTCACAAGTAGATTATGATATTGAGCAAAATCCTTTCTGGATATGACCCTCTCCACTGTGCACATGGAGAGGCTGGAAGACCAGGTTCTTAATTCAGGCACCTCAGTAGATTGTTTGAGGTAAAACAAATCTGAGCCATGGAATATCTTTCCTACCTCCTTTTCAGCAACAACAACAACAAAAAAAAGAGGAAGAAAATTTTTTTCCAATGGAAATGTAGTTTAAGGGGCCAATACCCTGGTAAAATCAGAAAGTTATAATGAATTCCAGGATTCATTCGAGTACTCCATTCTTAAAAAACACAATAATGAAAGGCTTACATATGAAATTTAGTAGTAATAACTTTCGGGTCAAATCCATAGTGATTTCTTTGGCAAAGTTTCCCTTGCTGACACTTAAATGTGATTTCAGTGGGTGTTCTGCCTGAGAAAGGACTTTGGGATTGGCCCACACTGTATATATTTAAGTCACCCCAGTCCCAGTATTATACAGCGCCAACCAGTCACAAAACCTGGCATTATTTAAACCATTTGCATGCCAGAATCTCCAATTGCAGGGTGCAAAAGCCAGCAGGAAGCATTGATCATTCCCTTAGTAGCAAACAAAAATGCAATCTTTTTTACTTGGCTTCTTTATGATATCATTTACCTTCTATAATAGCAATTGCTTTTTTTAAAACGTGGATTTGCACAGTATTCAATTTGCCAGTTTCCCCATATAGATGTAAATTTACTGAAATAGCTGCTCACAAAATCCAAAGCCCAAGGGTGGAGTCCTAAAAATAAATATACGTCATTTAAAATCTTTTATACCCATATACATGATAAGAAATCTGGTTCCCTTCTGGTGAACCATAAAAGGGGAAGAATGGGAAAACCACAAACAAGCAAACAGAAAATAAAAATCCATATCTTTTGCCCTAGTCCCTCAAAATTGCATGGCTACTTCAGTGCAACCACTCAGCTAAATGCTTCAAATGTTGGTTTTTCAAAGTATTTAGCCATATAAACTACTCCTTTGTTTCTGTTGGCTTCAAATGTTTCTAGGCTCATGAATTCTTCCTTACATCTTATTATTCAAAAAAATACAGCCAACATTGCCTTTATGGAGCAAGAAAAACTTAAGTATCATTTTCCAGTTAACTCTTCTGGATCCGCATTAAAGTGAAATCAGCAATGGCAATTTCAGACCAGGTTCTCTAATCACTGCACCTAATCACTACCATATTAAACTACTTTATTTCCCAAGTAGTACCACAGAAAAATCTCTACAATCACAATGCAGAATCAAGTCACAAGCGCAGCGGAGCACATGCTCTAAAAAATTATAATGGCCTCCGTACTGAAATAAAACAAGAAGCAGCAGTAGGAGAGACTAATTCCCTCCTGAATGCCACAATCCCAGAAATATTTATTTTTTCAATTTGAAATACTTAAGTCAGGTGTGATACTGATCTCCCACCTTCCAAATTCAAGTATTTCAGTGAATGTAGACTTCATTAGCACTTGGATGCTGTACTTTTACACTAACAAGAAAGGAAATTTTAGAATCCTCACTCTTTTAACCTTTCAAGTCTTCTTCCAGTCTTTTGTACAGCTTCTCCAATCTGAGATATCGGTGGCTGAACAAGTGATTTGTCCCTCCTTCCATATTTTCCAGTTATTTAACCTCACACTCAGACAACGAATTTGTGACATAGCTATTTTCACAACAGGTTGACGACTTCACAGCCAACAGCTGTCAGTCAGTGTCTAAACAAGTCCATGAAAAGGCTGTTTCAAACACCAGTGATCCTACCAGGAATAAAGACACAAAGCAGTGAAGTCTCACCCCTTAAATACCATGGGTACCCTATTTGCAAATCTTTCCATTCATTCCCCAAGACCTTCCTTCCTGTTGTGTTCTTCAGGAGCAGAAGAGTCAGGCAGGAGGAACTCCAGACGACTCCAAAGAAAAACATAATTTTCCCTTGCAAGCATCTAAGTTTCTCCACCCAAGCTGAGGAATGAACTCCGTAACACGGCAGTGAAAATTTGCATGCTGTTATTTTTCCAAAGAAGCACTGCCCATCCCAGCATTTCCTGGATTAAAAAAAGGAGTATTCAGCCTACAAAACCATAAGCTTACGAGTTGACTCTTTAGTCGGAGAAACGTGATTTCTTCCAACTTTAAGGAATGTGACAATAACAGCAAAGCTGCCCCTGCTTGATAAGTGGCAGGCAATTCTCCATATATGGTGAAAAATGTGCTAGTACAGCTCATGCAACACTGCTAATTCCCTGCCTGTTTTCAATATTCAAGAGCATAAATGAACATATAAATCAATTTTGTAAGTAAACCTTCTGCACGCTTACAGCTATAAACCATCTAGACCATGCTCAGCACACAAGGAATTTTTAACTTAACCATTTAATCCCTTTTAAACACAGAGTGTGTTTACGCTTGTATGTATATTGCAGTAGTGCATAAATTAATGTAAATCTGAGAGGTCCTGGCCCTGTTCAATTCCTGGATTCCCTTTATACTTTACCATTCCCCAGTTATCCTGTGCATTCCAGTCACTGAATAATGAACGAGCAAGGAGGGGGCCAAGGGCTGGGTGAAGCCCAGTAGCCCGAGACAACCACCCATCACTCCCTCTGTGTATCCCCAGGGCTGATCCGTGGTGGAAGAACCAGGGTATCAGCACAGGACAGCTGCTACTACTGTTCAGTATTTTTATCTTAGCTCTGATCATCCAATAATCTCTAAGTAATAGCAACAGAAAAATAAGCAGCATTTATCTAGTTGTCTGGGCACTACAAAAAGATTGAAGGCATCACTCACTACGAGACTGATGGAAAAACTATTGATTTTAATGGGCCCTACAGCAGGCTGTAACAGCAGAGAAAAACTACTTTATATGAT
Source organism: Antrostomus carolinensis (assembly GCF_000700745.2). NCBI lineage: Eukaryota > Metazoa > Chordata > Aves > Caprimulgiformes > Caprimulgidae > Antrostomus > Antrostomus carolinensis. Next base: position 3,481 of record NW_010324166.1, read on the forward strand.
CCCTTCCCCACAGAGCAAGATCCAGCATCTGCAAAAGACGTATCAGACCTGGTAATGAAATCCACTTTGTTTTGAAATTAGACCCAAGACCCAGCTCCCCCCATTTCTCTGTTTTTCACACAATGATGTCAACATATTATGAGTTATCTTAATAGTCTGACAAATTGCCTAATGAACCAGCTGGCAAGTTAATGGACCTCTTTTCTTCTTTTTTTTTTTTTTCCTTATTTGTTTTTCTTTTTTTTTTTTTTTTTAATTATTATTTTTTTTTTAAGGAATGAAATATCAATGGCCAATATCCCAATATCCTCTGCTGCCTGTCTGGCTTCGGTGTTGGCTGTTTCAGATGCAGTAGGCCTCGACTTCTGCCAAGAAGATGGGTTCCTTTGCAGAGAGTCAGGAAAAAGACAGCACTGAGGTAGCTAGAAGCATTGCTCACATTTCTCCAGCTGTTAATTTAGTGGTGAGGAATAAATATCAATGGACAATGGCCTCTTCCTGAAGAGTCCATCAGCAAACCTGAGGCCATAAGACAGGGGCAACAGTTAGAGGGCACAAAAGAGAGGAGACTCAGAAAAAGTCGCCAGAGGTCTTTCAGAAATGACTCAAAGCTGATGGCTTTATCAGGGAACAGAAGACTTCTTAAAGTCTAGCTGGCAATGGGGAGGAAAAAAAAAAAAAGATTAATATAATTAAATTATTTTAAAAAACCCCAAACTTGAAGTCCATTAACTACTCTGCAGAAGCTGTAGTCTCGAAGTCAGCGACTTGCATGAGAGGAGAGGCAGAGAGTGGAAGCTTCCACACATACTGTACATATAGATACAAAAGGTAAGTGGGGATGGTATGAAAAAAAGTTTATTTCCTTTAACCTTGATGAAAAGATATGGAAAATTTTGATTCGATTATTTTAGCCACAGATAGTTCTTTACAACAAAGAAAGATCAGACAATAGGTTCAGACTGCCAGCACCTTTCTTGTTTATCTACATTCAGCCAGCCTGTAACATTCCAAAGGCGAGGACATGTACCACGATGTGCTAAGAAGACAGCACAGACTGCTTCATTGCTAGCGTTAATGTAAGTTTCTATTGCATCAAATACTTAACTGCCAAAAGGAGAACATGGACTGGAAAGGAGAAATAGGTATTTACAACATATTAATTGTCTCAAACCACAAGGACGAAAAGTGCAATTGGCTCACAAGTTATATTAGTCTTTCACAGCTTTGCTTATTGCAGGTCCCATGAAGTTCAGGTTACTGGTCTGCAAAGACAGAGCGCAACATGCTGCAATGTCACAGCTATTAAGAAACTTCACCATCAGGGATGACTGGCTATAGTGACTTCTTCTGAGAGGTTTCTCTCCATCTGTTAAACAACAACAAACACCTTCTTAAAACTCTTCCACTTTTCCTTTAAAACACTTTTTGTCTTATCTGAAGGACCAGCTTCTTGCACCAGGCAGGTCTTCAGCTTCTCTAGGTGGCAGTGCCCTGACACAAACTCTACAACTGAAGGGGCTGAAGACAAAGAAAACAACCAGTGTGCATTTACCAGCTAATTATCTTGCATTTGGCTAACCATGGTAGTATTAAATCATTTATGTTTGCTGACAGTGCCACGACAGGCTTGTGTTTAACTTTCTGCATCCCAGCTTGCGCACCTGTAAAATGGCAGCACTGCCTGGACTGCAGAGCCTGAGCCAACCTCCACAATCTGTGACCCATCCAGTACTGTTACTGAAGCATGGTGACTTCACTGCTTACTTTTCAGAAGCGCTTTGAAAATTTTACATCCTGTTGTTGACCCTTTATTCCTAGGATGATTTCAACAGTTAATTCTAATTATTAAAATACTCAGTCTAGTATACCTTGATTGGCAAGCTTTTGAAGGGATTACTTCGTTACTTGACAAATTCAGACTAATTTCTGAGATGTAACTTGCAGAATTCCACGTGAGGAAGTGCTAATGAATCCACCAAAAGCCCCAAAACAAAACAAAAAAGCCCAGCCTCGTTGACCTGATCATGCCACAGACTTCACAATTTGTCTTTATTGCCATTTATGTAGCATTAGGAACATGTTTCATAACTCAGAAATCTGATCCCTCTATGGTTTTGCATTTCAGAAAAAGGTAAATATATAGTGTAATATAAACCTGCTAAAACCTGAAAATCTAATGAGGATGTTTGTACCAGACTCCATTCCCATCATCTGTAAAACGGACTTTAACACAAAGAGAGCCACTGTCTCGATGGTTTCAAAGAATCACAAAACTGCATGTAGGTTTAACAACAAATACATCCACGATCAAAAAATAAAGGATGCATCGGGAAAGCTTGATGGAATAGGTGAACAGCATTGGGAGATTAATACATTTAATAAGATTCCAGGAACCAGAAAGGAAAGAAGGGATCTACTTGAATTACAATACTTACTTGCCTGAAAAAGTACAAACCAATCCAATCAACAAGAACAATGAAACACTCGAGGTGAAACATGTTTCTTTTTGCAACAGAAGTAGGAAACCAAATGGGACTGCTAAAATGGATAACAAGTTGATATACTTCTGTCACATGAGCTTTAAATCACCAAGGCTAGTGAACATGGACATAATCCCAGGCACAAGCCTGCTACCGTCTAAATCACTAGAAATACTTGCATACTTAATGCTGGGTATGCACTGAGCTCACTGGAACAACCCACCATTTCATTCAGCTAAACCCACTATTATAATTAAAAATAAAAAGGATGCATTGGAAAGAGCAGTTTTACCATGAGGGCAGGCAGGGACTGTCAATGTTCACTTGCTGAAGGATGATCGACTAAAAGGCTTTTACTACAGCCTTTTTTTGCATTGCATCTATTGCCTTGTTATGTAAGAAGTATAGCCCATGAATTACTCTGAGGCAGCAAAGCACCACAGTGATACACATCTAAATTTCAGGACTCAAGTTACACTCTTTGCTGTGCTCTATAAAAGAAAAAAAAAAAAAATCAGGCCAATTAACTCTATACTTTATTTAATTCTTACAGAATTACCCTAAGTATGTTTACAGTCATTCACATCTAAGGCTCATTCTCATTTCCTGGAACCTTATCTAATCTAAATTCCATATGGAAGTTTTTAGTGGTATATGAAGATGCCTACAAATTAACCACAATCCAATTCATTCAGATGAAAAAAACTAGTAAATTTAATAGGGATCAAACTAGAGCTGTCAAATTATATCTGAACTAACAAAAAAAATTCTGATCTTTTTGTACAAATTTACTCTTAAAGGAACTATTATATACCCTTAATTCAGAGGATAACTCTGATGTGGCTTAGCACAAACGTGCTTCCAGTTGACTTGCTTTTTATGCAGCGAATTCAAAAGGGAATGTCTGTCATCCACGTGATAGCAAAGAACTCGCACAGCTAAACCACGAACTTGGAGCTTCTCAGGGTTTAGCACTTAAAGCTTTGGCGATCATGGCTCCTACTCCAAAACCAGTTCAGAAAGCATGGCAGGAACCAGAATAAGACACATTAGAGAGAACTTTTGGTGTATCTTTACTGACATGGCTCTCCTATAAACTTCCTGTGAACTTTTGAGGACATCATTTAATCATTCCTATCTTTTCACTGCAAGATTTTATATATTATATATACCTAAGTATTATAAATGTGTGTATATCAATAATAGATACAATAATATGCATGATAATATTTATACTTACAATAAAATGCCAATAATGAATGGCAAAAACTTTACTCAAAACAATGATAAATAAATTTTATTCATAGTACTTTGTACCGTAATACTAAGTGCAGTATGGCAAATAATGTATTACGAATTCAGCTCCTACTAACAAGCAACCTCAACTGCTGCAGTTCTACAAAGAAATCCATAGAGAGGAATTGAAAGAGACATATGCAAATCATAAAAGTTACCCATAAAAAGGTCTTTGGCTGAGGAAGATAACTGCATGGTAAGAACCTCCTATCTCAAGAGGATATAGAGAGTACAAATGAACAAAAAGTTAATGTCAAGCTCCCATCTTAAGATCCAAAACCAGTGAGCTCCACATAGCTGCCTGAAGTATTTACCAAACATGTTTTATTTGGGAGACTGTCTTCCCTATAACACAGAAGTCCCAGTGAAACATGAAATACTGCAAGAAATAAAGACAATGTCAGCATATAGATCAGAGGAAATAAAGGACTGTTCCAAACCGAAGTAAATTGTTTTAAAAGAAACAAAATGCTTAAACGGGCTTATTGGTTGAGCTCAACTCAGAAACTGGAAAAATCTTTTATTATGATCTTGTGATGGGGAAAAAGAAGTAGTAAAAGATAAGTATTTTAAATAACCCAGACAATTTTTTGTGATAATTCATCCCTGTTTGTTACTCTTCATAGCTGGCAGGCTGAATGTCTTAATTTCTACACTAGTCTTATGCAAGATGTAGCCACTGATTGCGAATGGTCTCGGTCCGAATTCAGTGAATGGCAATTACTATCTCCCCTCCTGTACGACTCAGATTCAATGTTCAGAAAGTGCAAGAGGACAAAAGTAACTGACTAAAGGCAAATCTGAAAGCAGCGATAAAAGTCACCCTCTACACTTGTTCTTAGCCCTCAGTGCGCACTGCCATTTACAATGCAAGGTGAAGTGAATGATCTATCAGTATTGGCCTTGGGTGACATCCTCTCCACACAGATAACTCTGAACATGGAGATCTTGCAGGACACATACTTTAATAAAAACGTTTGCTCAGATATTTGACCATGACAATCCATCACAAACATTTTCATCCCAAGCATTATACCAACATATACCCAAATGTTTTATGGTACTAAACCCCCTTGTGTATCATTCCAGGAAACATTTCATCATAACAACATAGCTGATGGCCAAATATTGCAGCCAAATATTGTCCTGTACAGCCTAAATTTAAACATCTCTAGGTTCATGGCTCCCATCTTTTCCCCAAAGAAATGCTCTACCAGTTATGAGATCCGACTGTGAAGATGTTCTTCCTTTTATTCAGATTAAAATCGCTACTAAGTTTACTGCATCCAATTTCTGCCATTCGTAATCCCTCACAGCATCTTAAGTAACAGCCCCTTCTGCATGAGGGCTACAGCTGTCAGGTATGCCAACCAGTACGTTAGCCCTCTACCCGTGATCATTAATCTAAACTACCCCACATTCACACCACCATTTACTCCACCTAAATTGGCCTTCGGTATTTGATAATTTGTTACTCTCCTACACACTCTCTCCAAAATATATGCAATGTCCTAAACACCATCATTTTTCAGGCTGCTGTGAACTGCCTGGTAGTGACCATATGCCTTCCCACTGCTGTGGTGCCCTGACCTGCAGGCAATAACCCAGATGCAGCTCTATGATAATGGCAACGGACCAGCAGAATTATCTCCTCCTCAATTTCCATAACTCAATTTCTGGTGGTCAGAATATTTCCATAAAACACCTGTTTGTCAGAAGATAATATTCCACGTCTCTCCAACCATTCCTGCCACCCACCAGCTTCCTCACTGTGCCTGGTCTTGTCTCCTCCCTCTCTTCCAGAGGAGGAATTACAAGGACCTGTGAGTAATTCCCAACTTCAGCCATATGCTGCAAATTCAGCTCCATCTCTTCAACACTTAGATCATCCTGAGGATTTGCAGAGCACCCTGAACTGTTTACAGGTACCAATCTCTTTCCGTATCCCTCTCCAGAGTGATCTCATGCTACTTTTGAAGAACACACTGGAGATGGTCAGACGCATCCCTCTTTTACCAATGCGGAGGGCAACCAGTGCCGAGCAGTGGGTTCCCACACAAAGGCTCTCTCGAAGCCTCGTCTGAATTGCTTACTGACGCCACAAAATTAAGAAAATCTTTTCCATTACCAGCGGTAACAGGCAAAATCCAAGGCAGCAAAAAGGATCTGTGGCTTTATAATATGCTACTCAAAATATCTGCTGATGGTCATAAGACAGAAAGAACAAGCCAAAAAAACTGTATGATGTAGTCAGTTGGCAACTGGGGAGAATCACACACAAAATGAAATGCGTTCAGCACTGTAAAAGCAGGGCTGTGGGAAACTGCTGGTTCTCCGTATAAGGATCCAATATTTTTTCAATTTGCCAGCATAGCATAAAGCACATAAAAATCTTAAAATAAAATTTTAAATGTTAACCATGAAGAATACTTTTTACAATATCTCTTAAGAATGTTAATTCTGTACACCCATGAGTCCCAATTTTACAATTTGCAGCCAGTCTAAATGAAAAATAAGATTTTTTAATTTCTCTATATAAAAAGTCAACTACCTTTTTAATTGAGAGTTAGAAAAGTGTAATTGAAAATTACTAACCTCAACATACTCATTAGTGACAAATCCTAACCCCAGTTAAACACAGCCCTAATAGGATTAAAGCAACATACAGGATGATGTATGCAGCCCCGGTATGTAAGAAAAGCCAAAGAAAAATCTGGATCCATCTGTAGAGCAGGGATCAGACAGAAAGCTCTGGGAGCAGTGGCAGTTTGGTGCCTGAGGTGCACACACCCTTCCTGGTACCTCCCTTCATTACTGGAGCTACAGATGCTGGAGCTACAGATGCTGCCCAGCAGCACCCTCGGGACCACAGGAGCTGCCCCATTGCTGCCTGGAGATACCACTGCTGGGTCCAGAAGCTGCAAGGTCACCTGAGCGAGCAAGAGCACACTGTGCAGCTCACAATCAAGTGTTTTGCAGAGCTGCCCCTTTCATGTTTTTAACAGTCCTCCGGCACTGCCCCCACCACATAAAACTCTTCAACAAGTGATCAGTTTGGTCCACCACAGCTACAAAAATTGCACGTACAGGTAAGAAGGACCCAGACTGATTTTCATGGTCTCAATGTCCTTCCATGAGCATCAAAATCACTGAGCATGAGATTTTCTATTGACCACATGCCACTGGCTGTGCATCTAAGGAGGCTCAGGAGGGTAAAGAACTTTTTCCCAAGTCAGTTGTAAATTGGCTTCCTAAATTGTCTCCAGATCCTTTCCAGACAGCAGAATGGAAATAATTAGAGGTGGCTGGAAAACGGAATTTTTGTCCTGCGGGGAAAGTCTGATAGTCCTGTACTTATTTTTATCCTGACATGGGCCAAAGTGTAAAAGCCTTAAAATATTTATTAGACCAAAATACCGAAAGGTATTCTGATATATACTGAAAAAGCATCCTTAACACACTTTGACTTATTTTGCTACTAGAGAAGAAGTTACCCCTGTGTCAGCTGGGGGTGAAGGTATGAGACCCGACAGGTGCTGCCACACACAAGTGCAGCCGGACTGGCAGGTAGGGAAGCTGTGGGAGGAGAGAGCTGGCCAGGGAAGCTCTCAATACTTGGGGATGACCGGCAGCACCAGGGAAGGGTGACCGACCATGCTGTCTTAAGCTCTAGGGTACCAGCAACACAGCAAGTTCAACCTTTTAGCCAAAGCAGTTTTTAATGTGGGAGAAAAGAGAATCAGCCCTTAATCACAGAGTCTATGAATCACAACAAAATATACTGATTACATAGGCTAATATTTGATTTACCACATGAGGTTCTTGAAAACTTTCCAAAAATCTAAACAGAGGGTTTTAAAAACAACAACAACAAAAAACTTTCAAAAATTCTCAGTTAAGTCAACTCCACCAATGGAGTAGCTCATGAAACCTTTAAAGAGTATTTAAAAAACAACAAAAAAAAAAATCTTAATCTTCTTCCCCATTCTTCCTGGGGATTAGACTGAGCCCTAAAACATGACCAACACAGATGCCAGACTCTTTACACAATAATACATCTCCAAGTGGAATGGAGGTCTGTTCTCTCAAAGAGACACAGACTGCACACCTCCTGTGCCCTTCAGAGCAGGGGGCAGCTCTGAGTAATCAGCACTGTACGTAGCTGGGTGCCGTTGCTGCCTAGATAATAGCATAGGCTGCATGAACCTGTCCCAAAGCAACAGTAGCA